>NW_026781677.1:0-208000 GCF_030144855.1 Hypanus sabinus
CTCTCTCTCTCTCACTCTCTCTCTCTCTCTCACTCTCTCTCTCTCTCTCTCTCACTCTCTCTCTCACTCTCTCTCTCTCTCTCTCTCTCTCTCTCTCACTCTCTCCCTCTCTCTCTCTCTCGTCTCTCCTCTCTCTCTCTCTCTCTCTCTCTCTCTCTCTCTCTCTCTCTCTCTCTCTCTCTCTCTCTCTCTCTCTCTCTCAGTATCTCTGTATCTCCCTCTCTGACAATAGACAATAGGTGCAGAAGTAGACAATTCGGCCTTCGAGCCTGCACCGCCAATCTGCGATCATGGCTGATTAACTACTATCAATACCCGGTTCCTCCTTGTCCCCATGTCCCTTGATTCCACTATCCATAAGATACCTATCTAGCTCCTTCTTGAAAGCATCCAGAGAATTGGCCTCCACTGCCTTCCGAGGCTAATCTATTGGAGTTTTTCGAGGATGTAACCAGGAAGTTTGATAAGGGAGATCCAGTGGATATAGTGTACCTCGATTTTCAGAAGGCATTTTATAAGGTCACACATAGGAGATTGGTGGGTAATATCAGAGCTCATGGCATTGGGGGGAAGATATTGACATGGATATAAAACTGGTTGACAGATAGAAAGCAAAGAGTAACGGTGAATAGGTGTTTCTCGGAATGGCAGGTGGTGACTAGTGGGGTGCCACAGGGCTCGGCATTGGGACCACAGCTGTTTACGATTTAGATCAATGATTTAGATGAAGACATTGAGAATAACATCAGCAAGTTTGCTAATGATACTAAGCTGGGTGGCAGTATGACACGTGATGTCAGGAGAATTCAGGGCGACTTGGATAGGCTGAGTGAGTGGGCAGATACTTGGCAGATGATGCTTAATGTGAATAAGTGTGAGGTTATCCACATTGGGAGTAAGAACAGTAAGGCAGATTATTATCTGAATGGTGTAGGGTTAGGTAAGGGAGAAATACAAAGAGATCTCGGTGTCTTGTTCATCAGTATCTCTCTCTCACCCTCTCTGTATCTCTCACACTCTGTGTCTCCCTCTCTCTGTGTACCTCTTTGTTGCATCCCTCTCTGTATCTCTCTCTGTGTATCTCTCTCTGTATCTCTCTCTGTGTATCCCTCTCTCTCTCTCTCTCTCTCTCTCTCTGCCTCCGTGCCTCTCTCCGAGTCTGTGGGTTTCTGTCTGTATGCCTCTGTATGGTTGTGTATGTGTGTGTATGTTTGTTTCTCTATGTCTGACTCGCTCTGCTTATTTTCTCTCTCCCTTCGTGCCAATTATTGCTTTTTTTCAGAAGCGAGTAAATTCTATCCCTTACAAAAATATTCCCTCAATTTAGCTGCCATTGAGGAAAGTGCATTGAACTCCGATTTCGTGACTTGCCTGAGCTTTCCCTTCTCAAGCATAGGACCGACACTGTCTATTTGACGAGTATAATAGCACATAGCAGGGTAGGTTGCAGTTCAAAGAAGGTTTAGGTGATTGATACTGGACCATTTGGGTTGTCCTGTGAGGCAACCTATGTGATCTTGGCTTGCTTTCATACATTTAGAACTTTTCCGCTTTGAAATATTTACATCACGTGGTGTTAGATGAATGAGGGGAGACTGGATTGTCGACATGTCATATTGTATATGCGGCAGATTATAGCACGGCAGATTGTAAACATGACGGATTGTATACTTGATGGATTGTGTACAAGACAGATTGTGTCCATGACGGATAGCATACAAAACAGACTTTGTACATAACAGATTTTATGCATGACAGGTTGTTTACAGTACATGATGTATTTTGTAAATGACAGATTGTATACACGACAGACTGTGTACATGACAGGTTCTATGTTGATGCACATTAAAAGAACCCACTGAGTCTTTACAGGGATGCAGAGAAAATGGATCCTGTTCCAGTGGGGGCTGGGGCGTGGTCGGGACTCAAAATGGGCACCAACAGTTGAAGACTGATGAAATGCATTTTGTTCCCTCGCCTCGAGTGTAGTACGTCATTTGAATGATGGTCCTCCACATTCAGAAAAAGAGTCTTTGTAATCCTGCAGTGTAATGGCGCTTGACGCACACGTGTGTGAGACGTAACAGGATTGAGGCGCTGAGATCACAGATCTGCGATGGTCACAGTGAATGCGGGATGTGAATGTAATTAAATCTCCCATCAGCATCCTCTGGCTGACAAAAACACATCCAGTGAATTTAAAGTTAAAGGGGTTTTCATCATTCTGTAGGGAGAAACAGCTCTGGTATTTGTAAAGTAAAGATAAGAGCGGGGAAACACGCCGACCGGAGTAACGTAAATAGACCCATCAGTCATGAAAGTCATCTGATTGATAAGATTATTTATTTCCAGTAAATGAACAATAATCAGAAGGTGAAATACATTATTATCTTGCTGTACTCTTTTGGACCTAGTTATCTCCAGTTGTAATCTCCACACATTTGCTGCCTTGCCCATCATTGTAATGGCCCCGTTGTGGACAAATATTTCAGATTGCTTTATAAAGTTGTTGACTCTGAGATCAGTGTTGCTTCAGGCTGCCGTGGCACAGTTAAATCTGGCGAAAAGGAATGTCCAGTGTTCAAAAGAAAAGTTTGGTCCAAAATCCTAACTTTTTACCAGAGTTCACATGGCCCATCCTGCTACTGTCTCTTTCCTATAAGCCCACAACGATTTCTGTCCTCAGCTGTCTCTGGAGTTTATAGTCTGACAGTAAATTGGTCCCAAAGTAAACAATCAATTAATGCTATAACACCACCCGATCTGAACCAGGATGCGGGTCGCGGTTGCTCCCTGGAGCAGATCGATTTGTCGTGAGATACTGTATGTAATGTTTGTCACCGTCTACTGAGGTACAAAATTAAGCCTGGATCGAACAGCACATCACAACCATTGGCTCGAATGACTTTTTGTTTCGCTTAGTTATTGCGCGGTGGAGCAGGGTCTGCAGTTACGTGCTGATGAGTGTGACGTACAGGTTTATGTGTGTGACCTCAACTAAATATTGTCCAGAGTGTGTTCACTTACTGTTCGGGCCAACAGAATTCCTGTGCTCGTATTCGCTGGAAATAGAACCAGGAGCTCAGCACAGAGTAAACACAGAGACTGCACTGGGTGGGCGACGTTGCGATGTGTTAATCCGCCCCCTTGTGACGGCAGGAATACTAGTGTTTCTACCATTTCATTACTGTCTGTCAAACTGTGTGGATTTGCGGATCCGCCTGATTTTTTTCTGCAGGAGTGAGTGTGCTATTTTAGTAAAGACAGCAAGTGTCAGTCAGTGATATTTAAAATAAAACTTGCTGAATTAAATCTCATTGGCTGTTAATAACAAATCTCTATAGGCACTGTATTGCGTTCCTCCTGTACCTGATAATACGGGCACTGATTGTATGCCCCTGGTCTTCGACTGCCGTAGCCCGTCCAGTTCAATATTCGACACGTTTCGCGTCCAGTGATGCCTCTCCGCACAGTGCAGTAGTAACGTGATTATTTGAGTTACTGTCGTCTTCCTGGCAGATTGAATGAATCCCGCCTTTCTCCATCGACCTCTCCCATTAGCAAGATGATCTTGCTCTCAGAATTGTCGCTAACTGAATGTTTTCCCAGCACCATTCTCCGCAAACTGAGACTGTTGAACGGGACAATCCCAGGAGTTCAGCAGTTCCTGCGATATTCAAACTGCTCCCTCTGGCACCAACAAACATTCCACTCTCAGAATCACTGAGATCACATTTCATCTCCATGGTGATGTTTGTTGGAGACAGAACGTACCCTCTGCTAAGGAACAGGTCACGGAGTGACCCGCTGATAACGCTGTGGGTTTAGTTAATGATTATCACCAGGAGCTGACTGAACATTAACCAGGGTGTGTCCATTACTTACAGAACCCGTAACACAGCCTCACTGAGACAGGGTGGTAACAGAACCTGGAGCCGCGGTACAAGGTAAGAAGCTCTATATACTGACATATAAACATCACAAAGGTAGTTCGCCACTTTTATGAACACGAATATGATTTATAACGTATTGTGTTGATCGACATTAGAACTGTAGCGGATCGCTTTTAAATGAATTAATAATTCCCTTCAGCTAATTGAATGCATCGACTTCCTGTGCATGTCCCGCGGGAAACCGGTGTAGTTGGCGGTGTTATCGGAAACGCCGCACTTTCAACCAGCTCCGAATCATCAGCAAAGGCTCGGGAGGTGCGAGCTTCCCGCATCTCGGAACTGACCCCGGGCTACTGCTTGCAACAGCGGGAGGCCGATCCGTCCACACTCGGGGATGTACTGATACCCGACCGAGGGAACTGAGGATTCGCTTTGTTTATTCCTTCACTGGCGGGATCGACACTATCTGTCCATCCTAGACTGCATTTCAGTTGGCGGTGAAAAGTATTTAACCACCCACATTGGAGATTACATCCGGGGCGGGGAATGGTTGGGGGGGAAAGTCGGTGTAAGGAGTTGATGGTTGCATTATATAGTCGGTTGGTGAGACCTGTTGTGGATCACCGTCTGCAGTGTTGTTTCCCTTCTGTCAGATGTGAGTGGGCATGTGGGAAATGAAAAGAAGTTTTACCAGACAGATATCTGCCCCTGCGAGATTTTCTGTGAGGAAAATGTTATATCTTGACTTGTGGTGTGACATAAAACAGGGCAGAACTGCTTGTATACAAAACTGTTATTTTTAATAACAATATACTTGATTGTATCCGCGGTAATTTGGTAAAATGAATGGAAACTTCGATGAGACATAAAGTATCCCACGGTGTTTGACAGGGACGTGGACAAAATAGTTCCTGTTGTGTGAGGATACCGTCAGTTGAAGACAGTTGAGATGTTTTTTCTCTCTCTCTCTGAGTCCAGTGTGTCATGTGAATGACCGGCCTCAATATTCAGCAGAATGAGAGTCTTTCAGTTAATATTGTAATTCTGCAGTGTGGTGGCCCTTGATACACAAATGAGTGAGATGTTACAGGTGAGAGGCAGGATTGATGCGCCGAGATCACAGTCAGATCTGCGTTGGTCACAGTGAATGCGGGATGCCAATGTAATTAAATCTCCCATCAGCAACTTCTGGCTGACAAAAACACATATCAGTGGGCACTGTACTGTGCACGTCCCGTACCTAATACTGCGGTCACTGATTGCATGTCCGTGGTTTTCTGCATCTGTAGCCCGTCCATTTCAATGTTCGACATGTTACACGTCCAATGACGCCTCTCTGCTCAATGCATTTGCAGCGTGGTTATTTGAGTTACTGTCGTCTTCCCGGCAGATTGAACAAATTTCGCTTTTCCCATTCGATCTCTCACATTAACAAGGCGTGTTCGCTCTCAGAACTGCCGCTCACTGATCTTCTTCCGCGCCATTCTCCGCAAAACTGAGACTGTTGAACGGGACAATCCCAGGAGTTCAGCAGTTCCTGCGAAATTCAAACTGCTCCCTCTGGCACCGACAAACATTCCACTCTCAAAATCACTGAGATCACATTTCATCTCCATGGTGATGTTTGTTGGAGACAGAACGTACCCTGTGCTAAGGAACAGGAGGCGGAGAGAAACGCTGATAACGCTGTGGGTTTAATTAATGATTATCACCAGGAGCTGACTGAACATTAACCAGGGTGTGTTCATTACTTACAGAACCCGTAACACAGCCTCACTGGGACAGGGTGGTAACAGAACCTGGAGCCGCTGTACACGGTAAGAAGCTCTTATTACTGAAATATAAACATTGCAAAGACAGTCGTCCACTGAAATGAGACTGAGAACTTATTATGTTGTTCAACAATTGAACTGTAGCGAATAGCTGTTGAAAGAATTAATAATTCCCTGCATCTAATTGAATGCATCGACTTCCTGTGCATGTCCCGGGGGAAACCGGTGTAGTTGGAGGTGTTATCGGAAACGTCGCAACTTTCAACCCAGCTCCGAATCATCAGCAAAGGCTCGGGAGGTGCGAGCTTCCCGCATCTCGGAACTGTCCCCGGGCTACTGCTTGCAACAGCAGGAGGCCAATCCGTCCACACTCGGGGCTTTACCGATCCCCGACCGAGGGAACTGAGGATTCGCTTTGCTTATTCCATCGCAGGCGGGATCGACACTATCTGTCTACCCTTTACGACATTTCGGTAGGTAGCTGCTGGGAGAGGGCGAAATTATGAGAACTACTCACATTGCGGTTTATAGCGGGGAGGGGGACGGCGGGCAGGGGTGTAAAGATGTGATGGTTCCATTATGTATTCAGTTGGTGAGACTTGATGTGGATCACCGCCCTGTGTTGATTCCCTTCTGTCAGAAGTCTGTGGGTAGGTGGGAGATCCAAAGAAGGTTTAACAGAGAGACATTTGCACCGTGTGAGTTGTCCTGTGAGGAAACGTCTGTGAACTTGGCTTTTTTCAATGATTGCGAAAAATTCAACATGATCTACGTTTACAGGGTGATGTACACATTGCAGTTTTTTTTTAAAGTAACAATGTACTGATGGTATCCGTAGTAGTTTGGTAAAATCAGTGGGATATTTGATGAGAAATAAAGAATCCTGCGGCGTCTTGACAGGGACGTCGACAAAATAGTTCCTGTTCTGGGAGGAACTGAATGCAGTTGAAAACAGTCACCCCAGCTCCATCTCTCTCTCTCTCTCGCCTTCTCTCTCCCTCACTCTCTCTCTCTCTCTGTCGCCCCCACCCCTCTCTCACTCTCCCTCTCCCCGTCTCTCCCCTTCTACCCACTCTTTCCCCCTCTCCCCAGTTCTTTCTCCACCTCTCTCCCCTTTCTCTTCCCCCACTCCCTCTTCCCTCTCTCCCTACACCCTCTGTCTCCCTCTCCCTTCTCTCTCCTCCCTCTCTCCCCTCTCTATACCCCCTCTCTCTCCCCCCTCTCTCCCCACCCTCTCCCCCTCTCTCCGTACCCACTCTCTCTCCCTACCCCCTCTCTCCCTCTCCCCTCTCCCCCCTTTCTCCACTCCCTCTACCCACTCTCTCCCCCACTCTCTCTCCCCCGCTCTCTCCCCCCACTCTCTCTCCCCACCCCCTCTCTCCCCCCTCTCTCCCCACCCCACTCCTCCCATCTCTCTCCCCCTCTCTTCCCCCTCTCTCTCTACACTTTCTCTCCTCCACTCTCTCTCACTCCTCTTTGCCCCTGTCTCTCTCTCCTCCCTCTCCCCATCTTTCCCCCCTCTCTCACTCCTCTCTCTCATCTCTCACCCCTCTCCCTAACCCCTCTCTCTCCCCCTCTCCCTCCCCTTTCTTCACCTCCCCCTCCCCTTCTCTCTCCCCTCTCTCTCTCTCCCCCACTCCCCTCTCTTTTCTCCTCTCTCTCCCTCTCCCCGTCTCCCCCTTTCTCTGTCGCCTCTCTGCCCCTCTCTCTTCCCCTCTCTCCCCCCCCTCTCCCCCCATCTCTCCCAACCTTCTCTCTCACTCTCCCACTCTTCCCTCTCTCTCACCCCCTCTCAGTGGGTCTCTAATGGTTCTATTTGCGTTACTTCCGTTGATGTGTTTCCTTGGTATCATACACACTTTACAAATATCTCAGATGATACTCTCTACTGTGTGATGAAAATCCCTCGAACACTAAATTCACTGAATGTGTTCTGTCAGCTTGAGGATGCTGATGGGCGATTTAATAAAATTCACATGCTGAATTTACTGTGACCGACCTATTCTGTGATCTCGGCGCCTTAATCCTGCTTCTCACCTGTAACATCACATGTACCCCCAGATCCCTCTGCTCCTCTACACTGCCAAGTATCCTGCCACTTACTTTGTACTCTGCCTTGGAGTTTGCCCTTCCAAATTGTATCACCTCACACTTCTCCGGGTTGAACTCCATCTGCCACTTTTCAGCCCACATCTGCATCCCATCAATGTCTCTCTGCAATCTTCGACAATCCTCTACACTATCTACAACACCACCAGCATCTGTGCCGTCTGCAATCCAACCCACCCTTCTACCCCGTCGTTAATAAAAAAATCATGAAAAGTAGAGGTCCCAGATCAGACCCTTGTGGGACACCACTACTCACAACCCTTCAATCTGAATGTAATCCCTCCACCACGACCCTCTGTCTTCTGCGGGCAAGCCAATTCTGAATCCACCTGGCCAGACTTCCCTGGATCCCATGCCTTCTGACTTTCGGAATAAGCCTACTGTGTGGAACCTTGTCGAATGCCTTACTAAAATCCATGTAGTTCACATCCACTGTACTACTCTTTTCTGTATGCCTGGTCACCTCCTCAAGGAAATCTATCAGGCTTGATAGACACGATCTGCCCTTCACAAAGCCATGCTGACTGTCCCTGATCAGACCATGATTCTCTGGTAATATAGGTAATCCTATATCTAAGAATCATTTCCAACAGCTTTCCCACCACAGACGTCAGGCTCACTGGTCTATAATTACCCGAACTATCCATACTAACTTTTTTGAACAAGGGGACAACATTCGCCTCCCTTCAATCCTCCGGTACCATTCCCGTGGACAACGAGGATATAAAGATCCTAGCCAGATGCTCAGCAATTTCTTCCCTCGCTTCATGGAGCAGCCTGGGGAATATTCCTTCAGGCCCTGGGATCTTATCCATCCCTAATTTATTTTAACAACTCCAACACCACCTCTCTCCTAATATCAACATGCTCCAGAACATCAACCTTACTCATGTTGTTCTCACCGTCATCATGTTCCCTCTCAGTGGTGAAAACCGTAGAGAAGTATTCATTAAGGACCTCGCTCACTTCCACAGCATCCAGGCACGTCTTCCCACATTTATCCCTAATCGGTCCTACCTTCACTCCTGTAATCCTTTTGTTCTTCAGATAATTGAAGAATGCCTTGGGGTTTTTTCTTACCCTACTCGCCAAGGACTTCTCGTGTCCCCTTCTTGCTCTTCTCAAACCCTTCTTAAGCTACTTTCCTGCTACCTTATATTGCTCAATAGACCCATCTGATCCTTGCTTCCTAAACCTCATGTATGCTCCTTTCTTCCACCTGACTAGATTTTCCACCTCACTTCTCACCCATGGTTCCTTCACCCTACAATTCTTTATTTTCCTCACTGGGAAAAAATTATCCCTAACATCCTGCAAAAGATCCTTAAACATCGACCACATGTCCATAGTACATTTCCCTGCAAAAACATCATCCCAGTTCGCACCCGCAAGTTCGAGCCTTATAGCCTCATAATTTGCTCTTCCGAATTAAACATTTTCCTGTTCTCTCTGAGTCTATCATTTTCCCTGATAATTCTAAAGACCAAGGAACAATGATCACTGTCCCCAAGATGCTCCCCCACTGAGAGATCTGTGAGCTGACCCGGTTCGTTACCTAGTACTAGATCTAGTATGGCATTCCCCCTAGTCGGACTGTCAACAGACTGTGACAGGAATCCGTCTTGGACACATTTAACAAACTCTGTCCCATCTAAACCCTTGGAACTAATCAAGTGCCAATCAATATTAGGGAAGTTAAAGTCACCCATGATAACAACCCTGTTAGTTTTGCACCTCTCCAAAATCTACCTCCCAATCTGCTCCTTGATGTCTCTGCTGCTACCAAGGGGCCTAAGGAATGCCTCCAGTAGAGTAACTGCTCCCTTCCTGTTCCTGACTTCCACCCATACTGACTGAAAAGAGGATCCTGCTACATTAGCCACCCTTTCTATACCTGTAATAGTATCCCTCACCAGTAATGCCACAACTCCCCCCCCCATCCCTTTTAAAGCACTGAATTCCAGGAATATTGAGAATCCATTCCTGCCTGGGTGCCAGCCAGGTCTCTGTAATGGCCACTACATCATAATTTCATGTATGTATTCAAGCTCTCAGTTTATCACCTTTGTTCCTGAGGCTTCTTGCATTGAAGTACACGCACTTTAGCCCTTCTACCTTACTACCTTTATAACCTTTATTCTGCTGCTCTTTCCTCAAAGCCTCTCTATATTTTAGATCTGGCTTTACTCCATGCACTTCTTTCACTACTCTATCGCTCCGGGTCACATCTCCCCTGCAAATTATTTTAAACCCTCCCGAACCATGCTAGCTAACCTAACAGCAAGGATATTGCTCCCCCGCGAGTTCAGGTGCAACCCACCCAATCTGTACAGGTCCCACCTTCCCCAGAATAGATCCCAATGATTCAAAAATCTAAAAGCTTGCCCCCCGCACCAACTCCTCAGCCACGCATTCAATTGCCATCTCCTCCAATTCTTACCACCACTATCCCGTAGCACTGGAAGCAACCCTCTTCTCTGTCCCATCCTTCTGCACCACAGGATCAGACTCAGTGCCAGAGGCCCTGCCACCATGGCTCACACCTCGTCAGTCGTCCCCGCCAACAGTATCAAGGACGGTAAACTTATTATTCCGGAGAATGGTTACAGGAGTGCTCTGCATTAACTGTCCACTTAACTTCGCTTCCCCCCCTCGGACTGTCACCCAACGACCAGCTTCCGGCAGCCTAGGTGTGACTACCTCCCTGTAGCTCTCATCTATGACTGCCTCATTCTCCCTTATGAGTCGAAGGTCGTCCAGCTGCTGCTTCAGGTTCCTCACACAGTTTTCCAGATCGCCCAGCCGCATGCACTTCTGGCAGATGTGACTGCGGCAGAGGGGAGTTCCCCTAAGACTGCCACATCTCACAGGAGAGGCACATCACCAACTCAGGAGTCATTGTAAAGACTAACTGGGAACAAACTCGTCCTCCGCCTCTTCTCATCGAAGCCTCTCGAGTCAAAGCCTCAAAGCTCCACTCCTTCACTAGTCCACTCACTTTCCCTGTTGCAACCTGTGCTTATTAGACTTGCTGTCGCCTTCCCGGCAGCTAGAATCAGTCTGGCCATTCTCCTTCGGTCTCTCTCATACACACAGCATTTTCCCGTCCAGCACTGACACTCACCGGATGATTGTCTGTTTCACACCATTCTCTGTAAATCGAGACAGTTGTGTGTGACAATCCCAGAGATATTCACACTACACCGTCTGGAATCAACAATCATTCCACTGTCAAAGTCACGGAGATCACATTCTTCCCCAATCTGATGTTTGTTCTGAACAACACATGGACCTCTTGACCATTTCTGCATGTTTTTATTAAGGTGACTGAGCTGGTGCCACATAATTTGTTGATCAGCATTAACGAGCTGGTGTACAGGTTCACTTTTAAAAATTACCACTGAGTTTATTTCCGAATTAGACAATCCACTCACCCCCATCTCGGGTGTTATCAAGAATGAGATCTGGATCTACTTATTAATTCCGCTGTTTCCCACAACTGGATGACGCAGACAAGACCGTGAACTAAACATTGTCATGATGCCAAGGTTGGGTTAATCTTCGGGAACATAAAATCCTGGAATCTGTGCACTAATCGCGAAGAGCAAATTCATTTGAACATAGCACAGTATCGCACTTCCCTCTAACAGACGGGATATTGAGGCTGAAGAGAGCAGCTGAAACTATTTTATCGGCGACACACGGGCATCATGGAAATGGTAATGAGTAGCACACAAAAACTGAATTCACCTCGTCAGGGGAATTGTACTGTGAGGCGATCAGGCTCAAGTGCGTTATAATTCAAGATTAGCATTGATCACTGAAGCCGTAGAAGATGTGCTGTAGATCTGTTGTTTCAGTAGACAAGTTGGAGTGGGTCCAGGTCATTATTCAGACAGGAGCTGATATGCTTCAATACTAGACACTCAAAACACTTCAACTGTGGATGTAAGTGCCACTGGGCGATAGCCATTGAGGAATTTAACGACACTCTTCTCGGGTACCGGTATGGTTTAAGTTTCAGTTCGGAGATACAAGGAGTTAAGTTGCAGGAGGAGAGTAAGTTGGTGACTGTCGGCAGAATGAAGTGAAATGAGCAGCCAGTGCAGACAAGCCCCGTGGACGTGCCCCTCAGAAATAAGTATACCACTTTGAGTATACACCGACCTACCAGTTGGAAGCGCAACCTCTGGGTCTCTAGCTCGGAAGAGAACAGAAGTGAAGGGGTCTAAAGTGGGTAGAAAAGATTCCATAGTCAGATGAACAGAGACGAGATTCTGGATGTATGTTGCCTCCCAGGTGACAGGGTCAGGGATGTCTCAGATTGGCTCCATGGCATTCTATAGGGGGTGGGTGAGCAACCAGATGTCTTGGTGTATATTGCCACCAACGACACGGGCAGAAAAAAATGAAGGGGTGCCTGGGAGATAATATAGGACGCGCGGTAGAAAGCTGAGAAACAGGACCTACAGGGTAGTAATCTCTGAATTGCCTGCTGTGCCACGTGCCAGCGAGGACAAGAGTAGAAAGATTTGGCAGTGGCTGAGGAACTGGTGCAGGAGGCAGAGGTTCATAAATATGGACGATTGGGATCGCGTCTGGGCAAGTTATGACTAGTAGAAAAGCGATGAGTTACACCAGAATCCCAGGGGAACCAATATCCTTGCGGCCAGGTTTTCCAGAACAATTCAGGAGGGCTAATTTTCCAGGGGGATGGGAACTGGAGTTATGATGCTGAGAATGGGATAGCTGGTTCACAAACAGAGGCAGTTTGCAGTCATAGTGATAGAAAGTGGAGGCTGATGATAGGGAAAAACTGCAGTCAATGGGATGACTTGCAACATAAAAGGCAGACAGAATAGGAAATGGAGAGTACAAGACTGTCGAGGTTACAGTTGAATGCTAACAGAAAACGGAATAACAGTCGAAGGCAGCAAAGTTACATGCATGACATTGTGGATGTCATTGAATCGTGGCTGAAAGAATATTACAGCTGGGAGTTTAATATCCAATGATATACACGATATCGAAAGTACAGGCAGGTTGGCAGAAAGGTTTGGCGTGACACTTGGTGAAAAAGTGAAATCAAATCATTAGAAAAATGTGACATGGCTAGGAAGGTTTTGAATCCTTGTGGGTAGAGCTAGGAAGCTGCAAGGGTACAAAGGCCCCTTGCCTTTGCCCCTAGAGAACTCTACTCAGTAGTAATGACAGGGTCTTAAAATTACAACGGGAGACAGAAAATGTGTGTCAGTAGGACAATGTTACGATAGTCATGGGATATGTTAACATGGTAAAATCGGGTTGTTATGGTCTTTTATTACCCCACTTGTCACGATAGTATTTTTAGAGTTTCCACCAGTTCAATGCTGTCCAGAAGATTCACTAGATTTACGGATGCGTGTTTTCATTTTATTCTGTGGAATTTTGTGAGCAAAGAAGGTGTATATCTGGCAGTGATACTTAAACTAAAAAATCCTGTCGTAAATCTCAGTCAGTCTTTGTAATTATGGACGTCTGCACTTATCTACTTCCTGCACCTAATAATGTGGCCTGTGAGTGTATGTTTGGAGTTTACCGTGGCTGTACCCCATCCAAGTCCAATGTTTGGCTTTCAGTGACGCTCTTCTGCTCCCCAGCTTTTGGAGCGTATGGCTATTTAAATTACTGTCACCTTCCTGTCTGATTTAATCAGTCTGGTCAATCTCCTTGAGGTCTCCCATTAACAAGGCGTTTTCACCCTCAGAACTGCTGCTCACTGGATTTTCTTTCATTTTGTCTTCACACCATTCTCTGTACACCGAGCGAATTGTGGGTGAAAATCCAAGGAGATGATCAGTTTCCGTAATGCACATGCTACCCTGTCTGGCACCAGCGATCATTCCACAGTCAAGGTCACTTAGACAACATGGATTCCAGATTCGGATCTTTCGCCTGAACAACAACTGAACCCCTTGAACATATCTGCATGTTACATCCTTCAAGTTGCTGCCCCGCGATTAACAGATTCCCATTAATGAGCAGCTGTACAGTTGTACCTAATAAAACGGCCATTTAGTGCATTTACCATTTATACGGGCCCTCACCTATCTCGAATTTGAATATGGGTGAGATTTGGTGCTGATCTTTGCGATTTTCCAACAGGTTATCGCTGACAAGGCAGTTTGGGGTATCCTGGAGAGAGAGACTGTCACTATTCCTTCTGAGCTGCGCCGGTGTGCGGCTGCGCTGTGATTAAAATGCTCGCGTCACGGAACCTTTGTTGCAGCGCAGATGGGTTAAAATGCAGCTGAAAAAAAGTTCATGAAATCTGAGAGTTTTTCTTTGTTGCACTATAATTTATCATATCCTTCCATTAATAGATAAGGACAAAAGTATATTTTTGTCAGTCCATTCTATATATTCATAGATGCGCATTGCAAAAGCACACACATCCAAGATGTCGCACTTTTTTCAGGCCGTGTGAAGATTTTCTTTTCGGAGCAATGGTTGATGCACGCAGTGGAAAAATACTAATTAGTGGGAACATTGGAGACCGGAACATGTTAGATTCAATGCATATTAATCACGATTGAATATGATACATTACTGTGCTTCATTATGATACTTTATTCTGGTATCTTATTTTATATTCGTAGCTAGCTTGCTTTCATATTCCACCTTTCTTCTGCTTATTCCTTTTTTTCATTGCTTTCTTTTAATCATTAAAAGCTCCCCGATTCACTAGATTCTTTCAACTACTTTTGCTATCTAGAACAACTTCTTAAATCAATATGTAGATAGTCCAACAAAAGCAGGAGCTGTACTGACGTTAGGTAATTATGCTAGCTAGATACCCGACCATTTGGTGGGTAAATGGTGAGGGAAGAACTCCTTAAGTTTAAGAGAGCTCCAGAGAAGGAAAATGTAGACTTTGCGGGAGGGTAATGAATTGGATCAGGGTAAATTACTAATTCATAAGGCAATAACTGTGGAGAGTTGATGGGAAACAACTGTTTCTGGCAGGTCCACCTCTGACATGTGGAGGGTGTTTAAAGTCCATCTGCACGGAGTATAGGGCGGGTATATTCCAGTACGACGAAATGACGAGATTGGCAGCGTCAGAGACCCTTAAATGTGGAGAGAAGTGATGAATTCAGTCAAGCTGGAAAAAGAAAAGTATGTAAAGCTCAGGAAGGTCGAATGAAACAGAGCCCTCGAGAATGTGTGTGTGTCCTTAATTTTTAACTTGCATCAGTATTTACCAAGGACAAGGACATGGAGGATACGGAGATCAGTGCGGGGAGTACTGGTATGCTCGGGCATTTTGAAATAAAGAAAGAGACAGTGTTGGGTCTCTTAAAGTGCATCAGGGCGTTTAAGTTTGCAGGCCCTGATGGGATATACCCCAAGTTACAGAGAAAGGCCAGTGATGAAATTGCTGGGGCCTTGATCAATATCGTTCTGTCCTGCCTCGCCACCAGCAGACTCCGAGAGAACTGCCGAGTACCTCATGTTGATCCGTCATTCAAGGCGTGATTCAGGGAATAATCCTGATGAGCATTGAAACTGCCGAGATACAGTGAACCAAGTGCTGATAAATGGGACCAGTGTAGACAGTGAGTGGATGGTCAGAACAGGTATGGCCGGCCAAAGGCCTGTTTCCGTGCTGTGTGATCCACCACTCCGGACATGCTAAATTACCGATGGTGGCACCGCAAGGCATTGATTTCAAAACTCCACATGCCTCTCCAAACTGAAATAAACCTGACTGTACCCCTTGTCGCCACTGTGAATATCTGTTTCTGTCAAGGGATCATACAGATTGGACACGTCAGCTAAACAACCGATGAAGTTCCTGTGTCTTCTTCCATTAATGTTGCTTCCTTACAGCAAAACTAACCCTCTCACTGTGTCAGAATCAGTGATTAAATCCGGCCCAAAACACTGTGCTTTCATCCCTGCACGTTGTAACTTGAACCATCTCACCGAGGGTCTGATGGAGACACAACCTCTGTCCTCTACACGTGTGCCCACATCTCCCCTGCTTCTGACATTTAAAATCCCCTCAGAATGGTTTTCTGATTCCGTCTGAAGGTTATGGTACATTCAACTCGTTCTCAGACCTGACAAACCATGTTTTCCCACAGCTGGTTCCACCTGTTGGTGTGTCCTCTTTCTTCCACCTCCAGGGAAGCTGCCTTTCCATAAGACCATAAGACCTCCTGCCAATCAGGCATGGACTTTTCCATGCTGGAATCTTTGCTGTAATACCATGGTCTCCTAGTTTGTGAAACAGCCTCGAGTGTGGCTCCTTTTCACAGGCCTTTGGAAAATCCAAGTAGCCAGCATCAACGTATTCACATCTCTGTAACCCGCCTGTTATTTCTTCAAATAAAAATAGCCGAATATCCTGCTACTAATTCAATATGCCAGCAACAACCTCCGACAAATAAGAGACCCCGTGAATTTAATGTTTCGAGTGTTTCCATTACTCATTGATGGAAAACAGTTGATGTATCTGTAAACTAAATGCGATGTCAGGCAAAATCACCCGCAGGAAATGGTCTAAATTTCATATGATGGCGCTGTGATCCTGCAATTTGTTTCCAGTAAGTGAACAATAAACTGAAGGAGAAGAGCATTCATATCGTGCTGCGGACTTTGACAGGTTGTCATCTCTGGGAGATGGTAATCTTGGTACAGCCGCTCCCCAATAACCCATTGTCCAAAGTTTACAACTGCGGGCAACTCTTAAAGATGGCTTTTAAATGTACCAACTTAAAATCAGTGCAGATACAGGCTAAGGGGGCACAGCTAAATCTGGAGAAACGGAATGTCCGCTGGTCAAAAAAGAACATTATTCCAAATGTATAATATTCCATCAGAGTTGAGAGCGCCCTTCCTTCTGCTGTCTCTGTGCAATAAACCTACTGCGATCTTTGCCCTGAGCTGTCGCTGGAGTTTATAATCTGAAAAAAAAACTGGTCCTAAGTTGAATAATAAATCCAAGCGACGGCACCAACCGAACTTACAAGGAAGCGGGTTATGATTCCTCTCTGGAGGTGGTAAAATTTTGTGCACTGAATTAGTAATTCTGGTTTGGAACACGTTAGAAAATCTCATTGAAGCAAGGTGAGTTTGTCTGGGTTAACGCAAGCTTTGTGGAACAAGGTGTGGCGTTACACGCTGAATACGGTGAAGTTCAGGTTTATGAGCGTGTTATCCACTGAACATTGTTCAGGGTGTGTTCACTTGTTGTTAGGGGCATAAAATGCAGAAGCTTGGATTCCCTGAAACCAGACCCAGGAGTTCTGCATCAGGTAGGAACATTGACTGTATTCGGCAGTGTTACGGTGTTTTAATAGGCCCACTTGTAACGGCAGCATTTCTAATATTTCTACCATATCAATGTTATCATTGAAATCGCGCGGCTTTACGGATCTGTGTGTTTTATTATTCTGTACGTGTATTTTTTAGAACAGACAGGGTAGATCTGTCAGTGATATTTATATTAACAAATATTGTGGTAATTCTCAGAGGCCTATATAAAAATAACAAATTCTACCCTCAGTGGGCACTTTACTATATACCTCCCGTACCTAGTAATGTGGCCACTGAGTGCATGTCCGGGGGCTTCTGCAGCTGTTCCCCGTCCGTTTCAATGCTCTCCACTGCGCTACCGTCCGCTTCAGTGCTGTTCACTACCCTACCGTCCGATTCAATGCTGACCACTGCGCTACCGTCCGCTTCAGTGCTGTCCACTACCCTACCGTCCGATTCAATGCTGACCACTGCGCTACCGTCCGCTTCAGTGCTGACCACTACCCTACCATCCGCTTCAAAGCTGACCACCGCGCTACCGTCCGCTTCAATGCTGACCAGTGCGCTACCGTCTGCTTCAATGCTGACCACTACGCTACCGTCCGCTTCAATACTGACCACTGTGCTACCGTCCGCTTCAATGCTGACCACTACGCTACCATTCACTTCAATGCTGACCACTGCACTACCGTCCGCTTCAATAGTGACCACTACGCTTCCGTCCGCTTCAATGCTGACCACTGCGCTACCTTCCGCTTCAATGCTGACCACTGCACTACGGTCCGTTTCAATACTGACCACTACACTGCCGTCTGCTTCAATGCTGACCACTACACTACAGTCCGCTTCAATGCTGACCACTGCACTACAGTCCGCTTCAATACTGAGCACTACACTACCGTCCGCTTCAATGCTGACCACTATACTACCGTCCGCTTCAATGCCGATCACTGTGCTACCTTCCGCTTCAATACTGACCACTACATTACCATCCACTTCACTGCTGACCACTACGGTACCGTCCGCTTCAATGTTGACCACTGCACTACCGTCCGCTTCAATAGTGACCACTACGCTTCCGTCCGCTTCAATGCTGACCACTGCGCTACCTTCCGCTTCAATGCTGACCACTGCACTACGGTCCGTTTCAATACTGACCACTACACTGCCGTCTGCTTCAATGCTGACCACTACACTACAGTCCGCTTCAATGCTGACCACTGCACTACAGTCCGCTTCAATACTGAGCACTACACTACCGTCCGCTTCAATGCTGACCACTACACTACCGTCCGCTTCAATGCCGATCACTGTGCTACCTTCCGCTTCAATACTGACTACTACACTACCATCCACTTCACTGCTGACCACTACGGTACCGTCCGCTTCAATGTTGACCACTGCGCTACCATCCGGTTCAATACTGAGCACTACACTACCGTCCGCTTCAATGTTGACCACTGTTTTACCGACCACTTCAATGCTGACCACCGCGCTACTGCACCACCAGATTTATGAACCTCAGCTTGTTTGATTTAGTAGAATTAGAGATAAAATGACTTTACCCTCGGGTATTGGATGAATGGGGGCATTTGACTGCATTCGCTGGTATTAGAAAATCACGGGAGTTGATTTTAGTCACTGTTATTTCGATGGTGAGGAGATTTCACAAATGCATATATTATAAATGAATTGAGCCCTTGCCGGATACATTGAATATCAAGCGGAGTCCAGGCAGGAATGTGGAGAACATTTTTGCTGCTGTAGGGATAGCTGAATCTGGAGAAGATACATGAGGCTATTGCCAGGAGGTGGAAATTCTGAGTGTTTGGCATTCTCGTCCTTAAAGGGAAAGAGAAGCAGAGTTTTTTTTTCAATCTGTTTAATTCCGCAGAACACAGATTCTCTACAAACAAGGGAGCGACGTGTTGTGTCTCTGTGATCATAGAGAATGTCGGAACAGGACTGATGGGACAAATGACCTGTTACTAATTCAACACTCAAACAAATAAGAGACCCAGTGAATTTAATCTTTGGTGTTTTTGCATCGTTCTCTGACGAGGAGCGATACAACTAAGTGTAAAGTAAATGGGATGCCAGGCAAATTCACCAGCAGGAAATGGTCATAATTTCATATGATTGCTGCTGTGATGTGGTAATTTGTTTCCAGTAAGTGAGCAATAAACTGAAGGAGAAGGGCGTCCTTATCTTGCTATCAACTTGTCAACTTTGACTGGTTGTCATCTCTTTGGGGGGGGGGGGTGCGGGGTATCTCGGCACAGTTGGTTTAAGTGGAGAGAGAGACTGTCACTGTTCTGTCGGAGCTGCGCCAGTGTGCGGCCGTGCTGTAAATAAAATTGTCCTGCCATGGCGCCTTTGTTGCAGCGCAGTTAAAATTGAAAACAGCTCGTAAAACGTTTAGGAAACCTGATTTTCTTTTTCTTTGTTTTACTGTATTTTATCATATCATCCAATTATCAATTTAAAACAAAATATGCGACGTATTAATTTTTCACTCTAAGTATTCATAGATGCATATTGCAAAACACACACACATCTGAGGTGCCGCTTTTTCCAGGCTGTCTGAAAATTTCCGGCTCAAGCCAATGGTTTATCAACGCAACTAACTGCAAAAATAGTAATAAGATGGAACATTGGAGACTGGAACATGTAAGTTGTTATGCATTTTAAAATCGATTGAATATGGTACACAGTCGTGATTCCTGTTATAGATATTAAGTTCAATAGACTGGAGATAACTGTTTCACCAGGGGCCTCTCTGTTATCGAGTAATTAGTAATGAATAACGTAAAAAGAAACACGCCTTGTTCGAGGGAGTGTACTGTGCGGCAAAGAGACTCAAGTGCTTAACAATACAGAATTAATGTTGAACGGCGAATGCAAAGAAGGTCCAATTTAAATATATGAGATTTTCGTTTCTCAAAAGATAACTATTAATGCCCCAATATTTCTTTAACTAGTTCTCTCAGAACCCTCGTGTGCAATACATCTCCCATTGTAGATATGAACATTTGTCTGGAACAAATTACGCAATTGAGTGGTCAGCAGATTAGGCGGTCCCAGTTCTGATCCTGGGTCTTCTTGTGTTTCCACAGATCCAATTTGATGTTTCCAGCACTTTAATTTCAATTTTATATGAAAAGCATTGCTCTTTTTATTCATTTACATGGTACGGGCGTCGGCAGCTCAGCCAGCATCCACAGGTACACCTCAGAAGATGGTGATGAGTTGCCTTCTTGAACCGCTGCAGTCCCTGAGTGTAGCTACACCCACAGTGCTGTTCGGCAGGGAATTCTATGATTTTGACCCAGCGGAAATGAAGTAACAGCGATATGTTTCCCAGTCAGAAAGGCGACTGACTTGGAGGGGGATTCCCAAGTGGAGGTGTTAATCTTTTTCTTCTGCTCAAAATGTGTTGTTCAATTGTGTTGGGCAATATATCATTTAATAATAAGATCATGATAAAATGTGTCCAGTTTAGCTGCTGGAGACGATTTAAAACATCTCCTCACCCTCTCGTAACTCGCACCTAGGATATCCTGCCGACATCTGTCCAGTCAGATCATCCGTTTCCCGTCCTGCCGTAGGTTGATGTCGGGGTGTTAATTTTTGAACTCTGAATGGCCGAGACAGTGCTGCATGTTACAGGCAGCAACGATTGCATGAAGAGTTGGTGCTTGGGCTGTAATGCTGGGATGGGGACTTCGGGAATATGGAGCTGTCAGACTTTGGGATTTGGCTCTTGCATGAACTGCAACAGATGGGGCTTGATGTTCCTCCTTCCGCAATGAAGCAGAAGTGTACGGTTGCTGGGCATTTGTCGCGGCAAATTACTCGCTATATCATTCAGTGTGAGAAGTGTGGATGAAGTGCAAGGATTTTGGGGTGGGGTGGCTGTGTTCCTATGAGGTTGGGTCCTGGGATAACACATTTTTGGGCCCAGATAATGTGAACCCAGTGATCAGGAGCCCAGCTTTATGAGGTGTTGCGCAAGTGTTGCATGTGTTCCGGACTCAGGTATTTGTTTCTGAGATTTCCTTGGAAGCAATGATTGTTAATCTGAGGATGGAGTGAGTTTCCATTCCGTCCCTGACAGAGAGAGACTGCGATTGAATGGGCTATTCCGTGTTTGCAACAATAGGATTGGACCCAGAGGCTTTCAGTGTTCTGACGCTGTTTGAAAATTCCCTCTCACTGTCATTTGTCTGTCAGGCTATGGAAATCAAACAGAAACTCAGGATGCTGGCGATCTGCACTAAGAACCGAAAACGTTTGAGGCCATTCTGACGGATGGTCAAAAACACAAATCGATTAATTTGTGACTCTCCCATAGCTGTCCCTTACCTATTGAGCTGTTCTAGTGATTCCACTGTCTTTTGATTACATTCACCCTGGACCGGTTTACATCTGCCGGGAATAGAAAGTGCACAGGAGCTCGTTTTGTGATTTAGACAGGAAAGAACCCTCAGCTTTTCCCTGGTAACTATCTTTTTATCAAGTTACCTGCTATTTCTGGAACTGTGTTTATTGCTGTTCTAAATTCAGAGTACATATATTCCAAAAGTGTCTATACTATATACTCCCCTGGGATTCGTCACTTTACAGGAAGCCACTAAAAAAACTCAATGGAAATCATTAAGAAAAGACCGTCAAACACCTAATGTGCAGGGAAAACAATGTGCATCCAAAACAATAAACAACTGACATTCAGATCACAAAAATGTGCCACGAACCAGATCATCCGAGCAACCGCCTGAGGAAACTATTAGTTGCAGGCTACAGCCTCAGTTCAGCGCAGAGACGAGTGAACCTCACGGAGTCCCCCTGCTCCGGCACCGACACCCTGACCATCTTCAATCTGGCCCGGCACTCAAATCGAGCAAACATGGCGTCATTCCTTGCTCTTGGAACCAGACCCTGCCACTTCGAATTGCTCTGGCCCGGACCCAGCTGCCTCGATTCCGAACGTATCCAACTTTCAAATTTGACCCAAACCTCGCGCCCTTCCTCAATTCAGGCCCGAATCCTTTGACCATCGCCTTGCCCCGGTTCTCCCGAATCCGCCTTCAAGTCCACTGCTGCTATGGCCAAGCATTGGCTTATTCTCTGCTCTCGAACCTCGGCGCGCCGCCTCGATTCAGCCCGTACAGGTCACGATGTAACCCTTCTAAACCTTAGAGACTTCAGTTCACCCCGCAAAAATGTCAGGTTGTAAAAGCTTTTCAAATGTTCATCTCCGAAAGGGAAGTTACGGGCTATTGATTGCAGTATCTCCGAGAAATATGTGTAAATAATACAATAATTTGTAGTTCTGTTTACCAGCGGCAAGGCGTGGTTGTGTCTCACCAGCATCATCTTAAACGGAACAGTACAGTTGTTGCTTACAAGGCTCACAAAAATGGTAGTTTTTATGTATCCGGAGCTTTTGAAGGCCAACGTGTTAGACCTTATTTATGAGGCCCATTTGATGACTCTGGGCCTGTAGTGAATGGAGTTCAGTGAAGGTGGTGGGGCTGGGTGTCGGGGTGTATTTATTTAAACCTATCGAATGCTGAAAAAACCTGGGCACTGTGAACATGGAGAGGAAGTCTCCATCTGCTCAGAGCGCAAGCTGATCAAAAAATGTTTTCCTCTAAAACTGCGATGGAGGATTCTTTTTCTCAGCCAAAGCTTAGTTGATGCGTGAATATGCTGCCATATTTGTGATGGAGGCAATTACTGAAAACATTTATGCCAGAGTTTGACATATTCTTGATTGCTAAGTAACTTCGGTGTTACATGAGGAATAAATAGAGCGTCGTGGGGGTGGGTTGGTGGTAATCATAAGGATCGAATAACGTGATTCTGCTCTGATATCTTATGTTACCATGACTGAACGATGACTCCTTCATATCAGGTTCTGTGATGTGTGAGGAACAATTACAGATTTATTCACTGAGGTTGTTAAATTTGTCTTCAATGTTTAAATTCCAGTGAGTTTTGCTTTCAGGATATTGAGCACAAATGTTTTATTCTCCTTTATACTGTTAACATGCTTTATTATCTCTCCAATTAAAGTTAGACCTACGGTGAGAGATTTATTATTAGAAACGCCCACATCTGGAAGCAAACCATGACTGAAGACAAGCGAACATTAACAAGTGAACGAGTCTGAGGATTGAGACTAGCAACTGGAGAGAACCCTTCTGACTCAGATTTGCCACTGATTCAGTCAGGAGAGAGGTCTGTGAGTCTCATTGAAACGCTGGTCCTTTAGATATTATATACCGGTACAATGGAAGGTAAAAAATAGTTGGAGTAAGACTGATTGCGCCCAGAAGTACCAGTTATGCCACTGCCAGACCCAGATGCAATCGCTCCAGGTCTGGTGATGTGCTTTCAGCAGTCCAGCTCTTTAAAGCCACTCACATTCCCTCAGTGTTTGCTCATTTCAAATCTTGCATCTTCCGACGTAACTTGTGCTCAGTTCCGATGCTTCCTTGCTTGTCTGCGTTACCGCATAATCATCTCAAAATGTGATAACAATTTATACCATAAATGCTTCGTGCTGTAGTGATTACAGAAATACGGAATTACCATGAGCTACAGTAACATGTCATTGACCGCTCTGGTTGTTGCAAGCTGCAATGATTTACTTCCACTCGAGTATATCGACATAGAAGCCTCAGCTGATAGCAAACCTTTTTGTAACACAATGTACAAACACCACAGTTCATTCAGTCCTCACAAGCAAATGACAACCAATGCTTTATCTTTGCGCACCCTGACGTCATCAAGTACTTTTCTACTAAATACATTGTCAGAACCTGTGAACCAGACATTAAGCAGAGGTGAAAATTCGAAGATATTTTCCCATGGATGTTCTGTATTAGACTTCAGCAAAATCCTTGATAAGATCCCACATGGCAGCTTGGTCTGAAAGATTAGGCCCCTAATGCGGTCCACAGAAAGAGCAAGTTAGATGGATTTAACTTTAGCTTAAAAGTAGCAAGCAAAGTATAGTGATTGACGTTTTCTCCTCATGATCAAGGTGGGTAACTAGTGGTGTGCCGCCAGGGCTACAGGCTATTAACTTTTAAAATTCGTTATTTTTTAGCAATGATTTGAATGGGAGTGCAGAAGTCTTGACCAGTAAGTTCACGGATGACATAAAATTAGTAGACTGTGCTGACAGTGAAGATTGTCATAACTTATAGGTGATCGAAGTTGGCAGGAGTGGTAAATAGATTGCAAAACCAACAACGGTTTCACGCAAGAGTTTGGTGATTATGTGAAGGGAACTGCCCGTGTATGAGGCAGGCACAATTGTCTAATTACTGAAGCAGTTGGGATGTGTAGATGGAGTGAGGAAGCCAGGAGAGAACTGGATCCATCATAGGAAATTGGGACCATCTTGGTGGGCACTGTGGTTGGCATTGTCTCTTTGGGCAGAAGGGTTTGTATCGGTGCTCTGTTGATTTGTGACTCTATCAGTAGGAAGCGTCAGATATCACTGAACAGACATACAAAAGTTAATAGAAACGGGGAAGGGTTGGCCCCTAATCCAACTGCTGCTGCTATCATACAGGGGATGGACCTGTTGTCATATTTTCAATCGTTCTCTGACTCACTGTTTGCTTGTTATGTAATTCACAGCATCATCAGCAGGTGGAGCTTCCCCGCACTGGAAGCAAAGTGTAAACAAGTCGACGACAATTAGCAATCTTCAGTCAGAATCAGAATGGCTACAGGTATGTTCACTGGGAACTTCATAATTAAACTTCTGTCCTGTTACTGCACAAGATTTTAGATGAGGAAACTTGCACAGATGTTTAACAGATGTTAAAGTTTCATCCAAAAGGGCCATTGATCCTACTGGTATTGCGGCCTTGAGTAAATGAACAACGTAACAGTTGCAGCGCAGGGACCTGTCACCGGTAATGTTGAAATCACTCCGCTCGCCATGCGAAGCTTCTCTTGTGTGAAAGAACCAGTAGGTTCCGAATTAGGTGGTGGTGAGTGAAACAGGAATGCAACAGCAGGTTTGTAGGTTATGTAAAAGTCAAGAGTCAGGGTCTGTTTTGCCTCTAGAGAGGTACTGATGTGTGAGACATCGCCAACTTTCATTAATAAAACTCAGTGCCAGCTGATAGGAACTTTTCCGCAATTTCAGAAATTGTGTGATAACACAGTATTTCATGTTTTGGAAAGGCAGCTATCAACCCCCTCTGGGTCTTCTTGGCTGCTGCGCAAAGGAGATGAGGGGAGTTTACGAAATGTATTTTTTATAGCCGAGCCGAGAACATTGCCAGCGTTTGGAATGGCAAAGGATCAGGAGACAACTTACTGTAGATATGTAGATATACCTGTGGTTTGTTTCAGTGTTTTAATACCCCAATGAATGTCTGCGCTGTGGACAAATGGTGAATTTGGTATCTCAAAAAAAAAGAAGAGTTTGAATGCTGAAATATCACAGGAAAAATAAAACCACAGGAGACAAACATTGAATCAAAAAAAATCCGGTCAATGTAATGTTATCGGTGTGTCGGAATAAAATGAACCCCATTGCATTTCAAGGTGGAATCTAGAGCGGGTAACACACACACACACACACACACACACACACACACACACACACACACACACACACACACACACACACACACACACACACACTCACACACACACACACACAGTGATGGAGGAACTCAGCAGGTCAGGCAGCAACTATGGAGGGAAATGAATAATCTAAGCCTGAGCTGAGACTCTGAATCAGAAAATGTGCTCATCCAATCCAATCTCTTGTAATTGAAATGTACAATTTGCAATCTCTCCGGTATTAATACATCCTTCCTGTAGTGTTGTTACCAGAAACGCACACACTATTCCAACTGATCCAACCAACAGTTTATAGCCTTGTCACAAGATCTCCCTGCGCCTGTATTCTGCGCTGCAGCTAATAAGGGCAAACATTTTGTCAACTCCACACAATGTATACCTGGAAACTTCGGAATTCAAAGTTAATTGAATTTATTATCAGTGTACATATAGACACCACAAAAATACTGAGGTTATTTTCTTGCGGGCAAGCCAGCCATCTGGATACAATACTGGCTAGGAGGAAGGAATACGAAGGTTAATAATTGGCGGGCTATTCAGTTTGGAGGCTTATGACCTGCAGTGTGGATGGGCACAAGGTCTACTGTTTGCTCCTTATTTTAAAAATTAGGTAGGTAAAGTTGTTAATGTTGTTCGGAAGTTTGCAGATGTCAGCGATATTGGTGGTAGAACGGACAGAGAAGGGGGTTATGTACATTTACAAGGGGACTGAGATGAACGTGAAAGATGCACCAAAGAATTGGTTCATTTTGTAAAATTAAACAGGGCAGGAGATGCATAGCAAATAGTTGTTTTTCACCCAGTGGTGTGGACAGTTTGTTGCACAGTGAACAAAGTATGTGTGATCAAACGGATAGGACAGTCTGTAATCCAGTGACTCATCTGTGTGTGACACAGGCGATTGGACAGCGTGTAACTGAGGGATTTTTCTGCTTGTGGAAAATACACTCAGTAATATTTCCCGATATCACCTGACGCTGTTCCCTTTAGATTTCCTGGTCATCAGGGCCAAGATAGTGATCAGTATTACTATGTCTATCCTGTTCTTTTTCTGGGAGTGCATGTGTCCCGTCACCGGTTTATCAGAATCAGTAACTAGTAGGAAGTGCAGTTCACGTTCACCAGCTCAGTCCCAATCCAAATCTGGTCAGCCAGAGTTTTGGCTCAGTTGTGAATCCTTGTTCTGCTCAGCTCCAAATCACTTCAGTATAACTTGCAACTCATCATTTATTTCAGGTGGGAAATGGTTCTGGACAGCAGTCAAGAGATTCTTCCCAGGCAATGCATCGATGGAAGATGATCAGGACACGGGAAGCAAGGTACCAAAGCAGAGTCGGATTGAGAGCGATGTCCCAGGTGGATGCAGTCCGGCTGCAGAGAAAGGCGAACAAAATCAGCCCAGACATAGAGGTATCAGGGACAATGATCCGTGCTCTGGAACCAGCACAAGTGGGCTCACGGTCTGTGAGCTCGGAAGCTCATTAAAGACGGAATTGTCAAGTCCCCAACAAAGAGCGGGTGAGTGAAATATGAGGGTGATGTGTTCGCAGAATGTGGCAGGGAGGAGAACATAAAAAAACATAAGAGCATAAGAAATAGGAGCAGGGTAAGGCCATCCAGCCCATCGAGGCTGCCCCGACATTCTATTAGATCCTGGCTGATCTGTCTGTAAACTCAGCTCCATCAACCTGCGTTTTCCCCTGAACACTTAATTCCCTTACTATGTAAAGATCTATCTAACTGTATCTTAAATATATTTAGTGAGGAAGCCTCAACTGCTTCACTGGGCAGATAGTTCCACAGATTCACCACTCTTTGAGAAAAGCAGTTTCTCCTCATCTCTTTCCTAAATCTTCTCCCCTGAATCTTAAGGCAATGTCCCCTAGTTCTAGTCTCACCGACCAAAGCAAACAACTTTCCTACTTCTATCATATCTATCCATTTCAAAATTTTGTATGCTCATATAAGATCCCTTCTCATTCTTCTGAATTCCAGAATATAGTCCCAGGCAACTCTTTCTCCTCTCATAGGTTAACCCCTTCATTTCTGGAATCAACCTGGAGAACCTCCTCTGCACTGCCTCCAAAGCCAATATATCCTTCCTCAAGTATGGAGAGCAGAACTGCACGCAGTACTCCAGGTGCGGCTGCACCAGTACCCTGTATAGTTATAGCATGAGCTCCCTGCTCTTGATTTCAATCCCTCCAGCAATGAAGACCAACATTTTGTTTGCTTTCTTAATAACCTGTTGTACCTGCAAGCCAACTTTTTGCGATCCATGAACAAGCTCTCCCAAGTCTTTCTGCACAACAGCATGCTGTAATCGTTCACCATTTAAATAATATTTGCTCTTCTATTATTCCTTCCAAAGTGGACGATATTGCATTCAGCATTGTTTATATTCCATCTGCCAGACATTGACCTACTCTCTTAACCTATCTATATCCCTCTGCAGACTCTCCACATCATCTGTACAATCTCCTTTTCCACTCAGTTTAGTGTCATCAGCAAAATTTTTCTACGGTATACTCAGTCCACTCTTTCAAAACATCAATCTGAATGGTAAACATCTGCGGGCCCAGCACTGACCCCTGCGGCACCCCACTCGCCACAGACTGCCAACCGGAGAAACACCCATTTTTACCAACTCTCTGCCTTCTATTCGTTAGCCAATCGACTATCCATGCCAATACACTTCCTCCGACTCCGTGCATCCATATCTTATTTTTAAGTCTCTTGTGCGGCTACTTATCGAACGCCTTCTGGAAATCCAATTATACGACATCCACATGTCCCCCCGTCTTTTGATACATCCTTTTTCAAAAAGTTATGTGACATTTGCTGTCTTCCAATCTGGAGGGTAAATGTGAGGTCTTATTGGAGGGTAGGTCAGAGGGGAGGGGAAATGTGTGGGACTGGTACATGTGATGTAGTGGTGCACCGGTTACCCCACTACTGGAAATGTGTACTAGAAAATATGGAGCTGTACAAATGAAGAGTGCATTTCCGGTATGTGAATTAAGGGACACCTGGATGGATAGAGTATCTCTGGTAAGCGAATATCATTGGAATCCCTACCAGTTATTGTCCATCCTAAATTGAACCGAATGAGGGGGTAGAGTGGGGAGTTTGATTTCTCGCAAATGTGGTCCTTCTGGTAAAGTAACTCCCAGAGGGTTGTTGGGTTGGCTTTAAGGCTAGTGTTGGAGTTGGGGAGAAAATCTGTGTTTGTAGCTGAAGGCAGGAGTTTCAAGACATGCTGTGAGTGCTGTAAAAGCGGTGGAGAAGAGGCATATTTGGGTTGGTGCCCACTTCCTCCTTTTTATCTTCGCAGACCCAGAGTCTACAATCTCTGACCTCCTGGCAGAGAGGGCTGAATATCGACTATACCAACTGACGAAATTCTACAGGGACAGACTGAAACAAGCAATAGAAGAAGGTGTTGAAAGACTCAGTTGGATGATGAGACAGGAGGGGCATTTCACTGCACAGGAACATGGGGTGAGTCTATTTAATGTATTGTCACTGGTATCAGAGGGAAAAGTGATCAATATTAATCTCCGACATGTTCTAACATTTCTACATGGCCAACGAAATCCCTGAATTGTTACAGAAGAACTGGCCGCAGCTTTGAAATCTGGTAAGGTGTGGAGTGTTGGGAACTACAGTTTCAGTGTCACATTTTCCTCTCTGGTATTTATCAGTGGGGTATAAGAACAGTGGCTGTATATCTGGACTGTTGGAAAGGCATTCAGACTATAATTCAATGCTCATCTCGTCAGGGCTGTCAGTCAAGTTCAGTTGACCCACTGGCTTCACTGCAGTCAGTGAGGGAAGGAGGGAGGGAAAGCTGCCAATCACACCTGCTCTGCTGTCCATCTGAGTTCCCAAACAAATGGGTGGCTGACCATTCAAAGATTCATAGAGAAGTACTGCGCCAGCTATATCCTGCCGAACCATTTAAACTGCCTACTCCCATCAACCTCCAAACAGACCACAGCCCCTCCATACGACTACCATCCATATCCATATCGAAATTTCCCTTAAAAGTCAAAATCCACCTGGCTTGCTCCACTTTCATTGACCGCTTGTTCCAGACTTTCACGACCATCTGAGTGAAAAGGTACCTCCTCATGTTCCCCTTGAACATTTTGTGTTAACCCATGACCTCTAGTCGTAGTCTAACCGAACGTTAGTAGTAAAAGTCTGCTTGCGTTTATCCTATCTGTAAACCTCTATCAAATCTCCCTTCAGTCCTCTACGTCCCAAAGTATTATGAGCGAATTCAGTTAGTAGTATTTCCTTATAATTCATGCTGTCCAGTCCCAGTAATATCTTGGTCAACTTTCCCTATGCACCTTCAATCTTATTTGCATCTTTCTTGCAGATAGGTGACCTAAACTGCACGCAGTCCTCCAAATTAGGCCTCACCGGCGTATTATACAACTTCAATATAGCATCCCAACTCTGTAATCATTAATTTGATATATGAAGGCCAGAGTTACAAAAGATGATTTACGAACCTATCTACCTGGGCCACCTCTTTCAATGATTTGTGTACCTCTATTTCCAGATCCCTTTCTTCTACCACATTCTTCAGTGCCTGGCCATTCAGTGTGCAAAACTTACCCTGGCTGGTCCTTACAAAGTGCAACACCATAATTGTCTGCATTAAATTCCATCTGCCATTGCTCAGCCCATGTTTCCGGCTGGTCCAGATGCCACTGAAAGCTCTACTGTTCTTCGGTGTCCACTATAGTACCAGTCTTTGTGTCCTCCGCAAAATTTGCGGAACCAGTTAACTGCGTTATTACACAGATCATTGATATTGACTGCAAACAATAACAGATGCAGTACCAATCACTGCGGCACTCCACTCGTCACAGGTCTCCAGTCAGAGAGGCAAATATCTGTTACCACTCTCTGGCTTTCCCCATGAAGCCAAAGACTTATCCATTTTATTAACACATCTTGAATGCTGAGTGACTGACCTTCCTTGACCGACCTCCTATGTGGGACCTTGTCATGTGCATTGCTAAAGTTCATGTAGAGTACATCAATGTCTTGCCTTCAGCAACTTTCCGGGTACCTTGCTTGAAAAAATCTGTGCTTTTTTTTCAAAGAACCCTACACTTCGTGACTTTTTATAAATAACCTGGATGAGGAAGTGGAGGGATGGGTTAGTAAATCTGCTGATGACGCAAAGGTTGGGAGTTTTATGAATAGTGTGCAGGGCTGTCAGAGGTTACACAGGATATTGATAGGATGCAAAACTGGGCTGAAAAGTGGCAGATGGAGTTCAACCCAGAGAAGTGTGAGCTGGTTCATTTTGGTAGGTCAATAATGATAGCAAAATATAGCTTTAAGGGTAAGACTCCTGGCAGTGTGGAGGATCAGAGGGATCTTGGGGTCCGAGTCCATAGGTCTCCCAAAGCTGCTAAGCAGGTTGACTCTGTGCCTCTGTGAAGGCATGCAGTGCATTGACTTTAAGAGCCGAGAGTTAATACTGCAGCTATACAGGACCCTGGTCAGACCCCACTTGGAGTACTGTGCTCAATTCTGTTCGCCTCACTATGCGAGGGACGTGGAATCCATAGAAAGGGTGCAGAGAATGTTTACAAGGATGCTGCCTGGATTGGGGAGCATGTCCTAAGAGAATAGGTTGAGTGAACTCAGCCGTTTCTCTTAGAGTGATTGAGGATGAGAGGTGACCTGATAGCGATGTACAAGATAATGAGAAGCTTTGAGCGTGTGGGTAGTCAAAGGCCTTTCCCCAGGGCTGAAACGGCTAGCACGAGAGGGCATAGATTTAAGGTGTTTGGAAGTAGGTACAGAGATGTCAGGGGTAAGTTTTTCTTTACACAGAGAGTGGTGAGTGTGTGGGATGGGCTGCCAGCGGCTTTGGGGGAGGCGGAAACGATAGGGTCCCTTAAGAAACTCCTGGATGGCTACATGGAGCTTAGAAAAATAGAGTGTTATAGGTAAAGCCTAGGTAGTTCTAAAGTAGGAACATGTTCCGCACTGCTTTGTGGGCCGAAGGGCCTGTATTGTGCTGTATGGTTACTATGTTTCTATTCGTTAGACACGACCTGCCACACATGAAGCTATGCTGACGATTCCCAATCACCACGTCTATCTAAGTACCAATATATTCCAACCCTTGGAATACCTTCCAGTAACGTTCCCACGACTGGGGTCAGGGTCAGCAACCTATAATTCCCTGGGTTATTTTAGATCCTTTCTGAAACAGCAGAACAACTTTTTTTTAGGTTATGAGGACACTTAGTCCTCGTTTATTGTCATTTAGAAATGTATGCATATATTAAGAAATGATACATTGTTCCTCCAGAGCGATGTCACAAAAAAAAACAGACAAAACAAAGACTCACATTGACAAAACCACATAATTATAACATATAGCTACAGCAGTGCAAAGCAATACCATAATTTGATAAAAGCAGACCATGGGCACGGTTAAAAAAAAGTCTCAAGTCCCGATCGACTACAATTGTCCCAATATCAAGCAGCAGAAAGGGAGAAACTCTCCCTGCCATAAACCTCCAGGCACCAACAACTGATGCATTAGAAGCACCGGACCACAGCAGACTCTGAGTCCGTCCGAAAACATCGAGCCTCCGACCAGCCCCGCCGATACAGCCTCCAAAGCGCCATCCTCTGCCGAGGGCCTTCGACCTCGTCCCGGCAGCCGAAACAAGCAAAGCCGAGGGGTCAGAGGCCTTCTCCTCCGGAGATTCCGGACCGCACAGTAGCAGCGGCAGCGGAGCGGGCATTTCAGAAGTTTCTCCAGATGTTCCTCCGCGCTCTCACGTGTATCTCCATCAAATCAGAATTGTGCACGGTAACCTACTTAACAAATAACAGATATCGTTCACCGGAGAGACCACGAGCGCTGCGTCGCGCCACCATCTTCTCCTCCCTCCAACTTTGATTATCCTCTAATCCTTTGCTTCTTCTGATATCACTAAGGATGATTTTATTATCTCTGCCCGGGCCGTGGCAATGTGTACACTTGCCTCCCGCAAGCAACACCTAGTCAGGCCTTCGGGATTTATCCACCCTGATTCACCTCAAAATAGCAGACACCTTATCTATAATGTGTATAGATCTTATGAAGTTGATGCAGTTTGGCCTCACTTCAAAATACTTTGTCCGTCTCCTGAGTATATATAAAAATGTAAAGAATGCATTTAAAATCTCCCCCATCTCCTTTGGCTCCATGCATGAAATACCATTCTGATATTCCAGAGGACCAATTTTGACCCCTACAACCCTTTTGCTCTTGACATGTATGAGGAATCCCTTGATATTTGGAATCACCTGCCTGCTCAAAGAACCTCGTGCCTTATTCTGGCCCTCCTGATATCCTGATTAAGAGCAATCTTGTATTTTTTCATGCTGACACAACTGTATTTCTATGTTGTATTGACTGTTGTACATACTACTTATTATGAAAACAAACACCAGAAAATCTGCAGATGCTGGAAATTCAAGCAATACACACAAAATGCTGGTGGAACGCAGCAGGCCAGGCAGCATCTATAGGGAGAAGCACTGTCGATGTTTCGGGTCGAGACTCTTAGTCCTGCCGAAGGGTCCTGCTGCTTTCCACCAGCATTTGTTGTGTGTTGCTACTTATTATCAATTACTTCAAACTACACATTGCACATTTAGATGGATACGTAACACAAAGATTTTTATTCCTCTATTATATTAAGAATGTAAGTCGGAAAGTCAATTCATTCTATTCACGTCATGGCGGTCAGTAGATCTCATACAAAACATGACTGTAAGGGCAGGACAGGGGCTGCATGTGTCTCGTTGAAGTGAATCATTTCATTACTTTGAAGATGGTACCGCCGGCATTTGCCTCGGCATGTTACCCCTGCAACAGCTGAAGCTGAGCATCACGCAGGGTAGATGGTTCTGGCATCAAGTTAATGAATTTTACGTATCCTTTTGCTCCGTCAGGAACTATCTGCAGTTTGTGCAGAAGTTCAGCAGCACTGATTGCATCTCCCAAACCTGCAAATCCATCAAACCACAGCTAGGCAGTGGATATGTTGCTCACCGCCACCTGGCGCATCCACTTCACGTCTCAGCTCACCCTGACTTTGGGAAATCTCATCGTTCCTTCATCAGCACCGGGTCTTCATCCTGGAGATCCCCGCTCATGGCTACGTGATTTATTTTCATCAGCAGTTATAAACTGTTACTCCTCAACGGTCAAATAGGGATGAAGAGTCAACATTGGATTTGTAATAGTAGTTATTTAACATGTATTTACAGATATGATTCCCACCCGTATATGTTCCAGGCCATGCTGAATGCCTGTTAATCTGAATGTGGCTGTTCTGATTACCTGCATTTCAGCTTCTGAAAATTCAATTTTCTCCCCATGTGTCTGAGATTCGGTCCCAAAATTCATTTTTGTTTTGCTCCCTCAGACCCCCCCCCCCTCACTCTTGCTTTTGTTGTTACATGCTGATTTACTCTGCTTTGTTTCCGCATAATTGTGGTAATGCAGACCCTATCAGGAACGTCCCTGGAAATTTTTTCTTTGGATGAAAAATAACATTCATAGAAGTCTTTGCTGCACTAATCCTCAAACCTATGGCTAAATATGTGGTGTAGGTTTTATATCAGAAGTTGTTGTGCCAGAAGAAACATCTAACATGTCAGACATAAATTCTTAAATTTATTCAATTCTTATTAAAGCAACAGGAGCTTACAGGATCATATGTAAACTCTTTCTGACTTTCTATCTGCTCCACAATAAATTCATTGTTTTCCTTTTATAGAAAGTCACTGAGCTGACAGAGAAGGGAAAACGGGCAGAAAGTTCCAGACTCTTCCTCAGTTTGGTGATGGGCAAAGGCTCCCAGACTCGGAGGGCGATGTGGGAATCCTTTGTGACATGGAGGACTGAGTTACCGAAGTTGGACAGAATACTGAGGGAAATACAGAAGCTCGGTATGTTAAAACCACGCACTGAACACAAAGGCACATTGAAATAAACAGTTTACATTATTTTAGTTCTGTTTTCAAGGACGTTTTTCTTTGAATTAAACAGACCCTGATCCAGAGGAATACATTAACATCGCCCGAGGGTTATCTGAATTACCCACTCAACTGATAGGTGAGTGATGACATTCCCAGTCGTGGGTCACTTCTTTATACGTTATCTGTCTTTCTTAATCATTCAAAATAATGCAAGGGCAAGTGAAGCGATCATTCATCAGGCCATCATTGCTGTGAGTGGGTCAGAGTGTGATGTAGTTTTGGCTCTTCAGGCTTGGGCTATGGGAAGTATCTGGTAAGATTCCGTTTTTGTTAGTAATTCCGCATTCCTTATCTGTTAGGGCATAGGAATGGAGCGTGGAGTGAGAGTACCTCCAGGAGCAGTCTTTTGTACTGTGCTGAGATGTGCGAGTTCTTGGAGACTTCCAATCTCCTGGACAACCACAACAGCGGCAGGTGCACCCAGCTACAGCACTGGAGTAGCAACTCGAGGAAGTTTTGCTCATACGGGAGAATGAGGAGGTGATAGATAGGAGCTGCAGGGAGGGGGCAAGAGGCAGTGAGCTGGGTGACTGTCAGGAGAAGGAAAAGAAATGCACAATCAGTACATAGTCTACTTGTGGCCGTTTCCCTCTATAATGAGTATATCACTTTAGATACTGTTGAAGAGGATGTCTAACCAGGGAGAGCTGCATCACAGGGTTTCTCGGACAGAGTCTGGTGTTGTGGCTTAGAAGGGACGAGAGGTGAATAGGACGGCAGTGGTGATAGGAAATGCCATTGTCGGAGGATAAGCGACGAGGTTCTGTGGGCACGATAGAGATACACAGATGGTATGCTGCTTCCCAGGTGTCAGTGTCACGGATGTCTCAGAATGGATCCATAGCATTCTAAAGTAGCCAGAGGTCTTGAAACAAATTGGCACAAATGACACAAGTAGGAAATGTGATTAGGTCCTGACGAGAGATTTTAGGGAGTTACGTAGAAAGTTGAAAGTCGGGACATCTGGGTTAGTTATCTTAGAGTAAGAGTACAATAAATTGAAAGGTAAATTTCAGAGGACCTCACGCAGGGGGCGGGGGATCGTCTTGCTGCTTGATCTTAATCCAACTCAAATATTTTCACTTCTTCATTGGGCAGAAGATACATAAACCTGAAAGTATCAAGGACAAATTTAATTCTGCATTTCTAAGACTAATAAAAGGTCACGTTCTATGTTAAGGTGAGCTCTTATTTACAATACATATAATATCAAAGTAAAAAGTAAGTTTATTATCACCCCTTATATGACACCATATGCGACCCTAAGATTCATTTTGTTCCTGGCATACTCAATAAGTACAATAACCATAATAGGGCCAGTGAAGGACTGTACCGAACAGGTTGGACAACCAGTCTGCAAGATACAAAAGACTGAAAATACAGAAGAAATACATAATAATAAATATATAAGCGGATTCATAGGATGTGGGAACAATCCAATGGGGCAAGTGTAGTTTCTGCTCTGTTTGAGGAATTATTTGTTGAGGGATAATAACTGTTTCTGAACCTATTGGCATGAGTCCTGAAGAGGTTCACTGTTTTAAGTGTAATGTAAATCAATGTCTCAGTTCTTTTCTCCATAAATGTGATATGATGCTTTGTTGAAGAAGAGCTGAGAGGTTCTTACAATGTCAGCACCACTAATCCTTCAGCAGCACTTGTAAAAATACTGACCATCTGATCAATTGATTCATTCATCTGTTATTTAAATTATACTTCTTGCAGTGTTGCATTCCATCGGATTGTATTGTCCGTGTTGTTGATGGGTTTTCTTTCCCTGATTTGCAATTGATGCAAATTGATTCAAGAGCAGATTCTTCTTCTAAGTTAGCCTTCTGAACAGTCCATGAACACGACCTTGCTAATCCTGCTTTGCGGTATATAGTTCTTTCATTTCCTATTGTCAATTATACTAGTTTTTATGTCCTGTGCTCTACTGTGCCAAAAAGCAACACATTTCATAACATTTCTTAGATATAATAAGGCGTATTCTGCGAGTTGTAAGCCACTGGCATAAAACAACAGAGAAAATGACCTCTTCTGGAGTTTTATTCACATGATTTATGAAGGAAGACTGAGTTTATACCTGTTGGAGTTTAGACATTTAAGATTAGATTTCAGTGAAACATAAGATCCTCAGACATTTTATTAGGGTGCATTTGAGGGGAGTGGTGAGGACGTCCCCTCCTCTGGGATTATCCAGAAGAAACATCTGCTGTTTAATTTTTTAAAAAGTCCATACTTGAAAGAGGTGAGATAATAATAATTACTTTTGAATAATAATATAAAGCGGATCTTTTGCCTAAAGGAGAAATCACAAATAACCCATCAAAATAGCGTCCTATTGTTTTACAATCTAAATATGAAATTTAACATCATGCATCTCACTACTAATCACCGCTCATTTAGGTAACCACAGTATACTTGCGAAGAGCAGAAAGTGTGCGGTAAGGGTATGAAAGACTGTAAGGAACAACTGAGAATAGCCAATTCAAGCCAACAGGAAAAGCAAAAAATCATTCACTTTGTTACAATGACTATCAAAAACATTTGATTCTGTCCCACAGTCATTGTTAATAGTTCATAATGTACACAAATACACACAACACTTGTGAAATTCGCACAATATATGATGAAGCATTGGCGTGCTCAAATCGCACTGTCTATTCTCAATCAAAAAAGAACAACCACCAATAAATAAAACGAGATATTTCTCAGTGCGACTCTGAATCCACGGTGGTTTTGCCTGGTTTAAAATTTTCTCTCTAATTTACTGAATTGTATAAAGATAGGGTAACAAATTAGCAAATTAAAACATACAGACAAACAAATTATACCTTGGCATACCTTCTATACATGGATACATGGATGAATTAAAATTATAGACTCCATCCATAAAAGGTACAACAATTAATTCAAATAGTAGAGCTATTTTGAAAAGATAGAAACATCAACTTTGGTCTTGATAAATGCAGAACATACAACAGATTTTGTAGTATCATTAAGATGGCCACTCATGCAAGCAGCCCTGATGGAAATAAATCAAATATTCTCATGTTAGATTTCTAGAGCTGGAATCCACAATTAAACACTTAAATAATGCAGAAGCAACATCATGTTAAGGCGGCTAAAATCTCTATTGCTACACTATTGCTACTCAAAGCTGATAAATATCGGATGCTGGTCTCCAGTCGCTAGAGCGTTTCCCGTTTACGGAAAGCAGAAAGCAGAAACTGGGCTGGATTAAAAGTTTGTTTACCGAGAAGAGGGTTCATACCTGCATGCAATTTTGCTGACAGATATACAGTTTCTGGAAAATATAATCGAAGTTTGCAGAGGATGATTGTTGTTCAGAAGGATATTCCGGATTGTTGTGTTCTTCTGCTTGAGGGAGACCTGGATATCCCTGTCATTCTAGATGCAGTTTTACAGATTGCTGACATCACATTTACTGTCAAGATGGGACTGATGAATATTTCAAAGGCAGAGGAGTAGGAGCATGCTTCATTATCCACTGCTGGTGGTGTACAAACATGGCAGTTCTATTCCAGTCCTGCTCTCTGAACCTGGAAAATCTTGGGAAAAACTATACTCCATTTTATCTCTCATGGGAGTTGTCAGCCATCATCTTGGTAGCTGTGTATAGCCCACCACAGGCCCGAGTCCAACAGTCTCTATTGAGCGGGGCGACAGGCATCAAAGAACAGCACACCCTGATGTTTTCCCCGTCGTCTTGGGGATTTTTAACCGAGCTAGCGTGAAACAGTCTCTAAATAGTTATTAACAACATATCACTTGTGGAACCAGAGGAGTAACACATAGGTCCACTGTGATGCTACCATCATCTCACTTACAGTGCCATCCTACACTTGTAATTTGGAAAGTCTGATCTATGGATAGATATTGAAGACCACGGCAACAGTAGAGGGGACCAATAAGGTGTAGATACAGGAGACACAGGAGCACTTACAAAACAACTTTGAGTTCATAGACTGGACTGTTCAGCGTTTTTATTCAAATCTGAATAAATACTCCCCAGTTATCACTAACTCTAAAAACCTGTGTGGATATGTCTATGCCTACCAGAATATATTATACATAGCTGAATCAAAAACCGTAGATGTACCAAGAGATTTGTAAACGTCTGGGGAAGGACATTAAAGTGCATTAAGGTGCATTAAAGTGTGGTGATCCAAGATTGCGCAAGAAGGCCAGGTATGACATACGGAGGATTATCTCATGAGCAAAATATCCATTCTGATTGAGGTTGGAGGCGTGATTGGATGCACGTCAACTCTGGCAGTGCTTACAGGCCATTACTTCCCACAAAGCGCAAACTTACAATGAATTGCGGAGAAGTTTCGCTCCCAGTGGGGATTAACAGCTTTTATGCACGCATTGAAATGGAGAATACAACTACTGCAATGAGGGTCACGGCAGCATCCACTGACCCTGGGATCTTTGACTCGGAAGCCGATCTCGGAAGGTCTTTCAATATGTTAAGTGCTTGCAAGGGAGTTGCCCCGATGCCGGACCTGGTAGGGCTCTGAAATTTTGGGTGTACTAACTGTCGTGTGAATTCAATGGTATTTTCAACTTCTCATTGCTCCGATTGTAAGTTCCCACCTGCTTTAATAGGGAGAAGTCATACCAATTCCCAAGAAGAACAGGGTGAGATGCCTTAATGACTATTTCCCGCAGCACTCAGTTCCACAATGAAGGGCTTTGAGAGGTTGATTATGGCTTGAATCAACCCCTGCCTCAGCTAGGACATAGACCCAATGTAATTTGCATATCACCACTATTGTCTACAGCGGATGCGATTTCATTGGCTCTTTCCGTGGCCATTGATCACCTGGAGGTTAATAATACTTCCTTCCGATATAACACGATCGTTTCAACAGGTATGATCAAAAAGCTCCAGAACCTGGGCTGCCGAACCTATCACTGCAAATGAATCGTTAAGTTCCTCACCAGAAGACCACTGTCTGTGCGGAATGGAAATAATATCTCCACTTCGCTGATAATCAATACTGGCGCAACTTAATGATGTGTGCTTATCCCACTGTTCTTTTCTCTCTGCATCCATAATTGTGTGGCTAGACGCAGCTCTAGTGCTATCTCTAACGTTGCTGAAGACACAACTATTATTGTCAGAGTTTCAGATGGTGATGGAAGTGCGTAGAGGAGGGAAACATTTCAGCTTGTTGAGTGGTGTTGTAGCCACAATCTTGTACACAATGAAAGTAGGACAAGGGAATTGATATTGGACTTCACAAAGAGTAAGATGAGGGGGCACACACCTGTCTTCAAAAAGGTGTCAAGATCTCTGAGCATCCTATCTGATCCCAACATTGTCTAACTTCAGATCGTTCATCTTCCAAAGAACCTTCTCTGTAGTAATAGTAACTTCAGACACTAATGACCCGTCAATACCTGGAACTTCCACCATACTGCTGATGACTTCCACATGAAGATTGATGCAAAATACTTTTTCAGATCGTCCACCATTTGCTTGTCCCACATTAGTACATCTTCAGCCTCATTTTCAAGCGGTCCAATATCCATTCTTTCTTCTCTTTTATGCATCTGAAGAAACTTCTGGAATCGACTTTTTATATAATTGTCTAGCTTACTGTCATATTCCATCTTTAACTTCATGATTTTTAGTTGATATTTATTGATATTTAAAAGCTTCCTCTAATTTCCCACTGTTCTGTTATGCTCACTCTCTTTGGGATTGACTTCCTTTGTTAGCCACGGTTGTGTCTTCTTGTTTTTGGAACACTTCTTCCTCCTTGGGACGTATATATCAAGTGCCTTCTGAATTGCTTACAGAAATTCCAGCCATTGCTGCTCTGCCGTAATTCCTGCCGGTGTTATTTTCCAATCAATTCTGCACACCCCCTATCTCATGCCTCTATAATTTACTTTACTCCACTGTAATATTGATATATCTGACCTTAACTTCTCCTTCTCAAATTTCAGGGTGAAGGCCATCATATTATAGTCACTTACCCCGATAGGGTTTTTTACCTAATGCTCTCTGATCAATTCCAGTCTATTGCACAATACGCAATCCAAAATAGCTGATCCACTAGTGGTCTCAACCACAGGCATTCAAGAGATTCCTCCTCTTGGAAACCCACAACATCCTGACTATCCAATCCTACCTGCAAATTGAAATCCCCCATGACAATTGTGACATTTACCTTTTGGCATGCATTTTCTATCTCCCGTTGTAATTTTGCGATCACATCCTTTTACTGTTTGGGGGTCTGTATATAACAACCATCAGGGTCTTTTTACATCTTCAAAGGCCGATGCTCCGAAGAGGCACATCCATCAGTTAGGAACCGCAGCACTCATGCCATGCCCAATTCTTATTGCTACAGTTGGGGAGGAGGTACTGGAGCTTGAGGACATTAACACAAGGAACCACTTTTTCCCCTGTGCCATCAGCAGAATACAATGCAACCGATGGATGAATATGAATTATATAAGTATTGTCGATATCAACAAACAATGAGAATACCTCATACTGCAATAAAGGGAAATGTTTAATTGGAATTTACTTCAATGCTTAAGAAAATCGGCAATGCAATGGTCAAAATGCAGCATAGTGATAAACGCTTTCGCTATACCTATATTAATATTCTTTTGGCGCAATACGTTGGTCTGTTACCGATCTGGAAAACTTAAAAAGAAAAAAAGAGGGACTGAAATGAAAAGTTTTAGGAACACATTATGTGCACTCGAACGCACTGAGGTTAAGCAATAGCCTATAACTTTCCTTTGGACTTGGAGGCAATTTGATGCGGCAGGGCTGAGGCCGAGAGCCAGGAGAATCCCGACGTCCGATTGACTTGTGCACCAGGCCGAGTTGGAAATGTTGGGTACAGTTCCCCGGAGTATTGAAGTGACAGAACCAGATGTTTGGAAGGCACTGGGGGCCGGGTTGAAGTTGAAAACTCGGGTACAGGACGATACCGGAGTCTACGCCCCCAGACCGTATCGAAGTGAGTGAAGTGGTGCTTGGATGATGATTTAAGCTCTTGGCCAGACTGATAAACGATAGAGTATCAGGGTCTGAGGCGAAAGCGAGGGGCGGTTCAACACTGAGGAGTCCAGTAGAACAGAGGGATCTAGGAATACAGATACAAAATTCCCTAAAAGTGGCGTCACAGCTAGACAAGAGTAGTAAAGAGAGCTTTTGGTACATTGTTCTTTATAAATCAAAGTATTGCGTATAAGAGTTGGAATGTAATGGTGAGGTTGTATAAGACATTGGTGAGACCGAAATTGGAGTATTGTGTGCAGTGTTGATCTCCGAATTACAGGAAGGATATTAATAATGTTCAAAGAGTGCAGAGAAGGTTTACAAGGATGTTGCCGGGACTCGAGAAACTGAGCTACAGAGAACAGTTGACTAGTTTAGGAATTTATTCCCTGGAGTGTAGGAGAATGAGGGTAAATTTGTTAGAGTGTATATACAATTATGATGGGTATAGATAGAGTGAATGCAAGCCGGCTTTTGGCACTGAGGCTAGGGGAGAAAAAAATAAACAGAGGACATGGGTTAAGGGTGAAGGGGGGAAAGTTTAAAGGGGACATTAGGGTGGGGGGATTCTTCACGCAGAGTGGTGGGAGTGTGGAATGAGCTGTCAGATGAAATGGGGAATGCGGGTTCACTTTTGACATTTAAGAAAAACTTGGACAGGTATATGGATGAGAGGGGTTTGGAGGGGTATTGCCCAGGTGCAGGTCAGTGGGACTAGGCAGAAAAATGGTTTGGCACAGCCATGAAAGGCCAAAAGGCCTGTTTGGTGCTGTAATGTTCTATGGTTCTATGGTTCTAAAAAGATAACGAATGGAACAACGTCCATCCATGGAAGATATCGCCACGATTTGAGCAGACTAGATTTTGACAAGAACGGCTGGCTCTGAATTGAAGGTTTCATCCCAGAAACAGAAGGATTTCTTATGGCAACATGGGAACAGTTGGTTAGCACAAAAATATCTAAAATACAAAAGCAAAAGACCAACAAATTGAAGATGATAAATTCAGACAAAGACAAGAGATACAATCCAACACATTACAAGATCTTGCAGTATTGATTAATTACAGTGGAAAGCATCATTCATCAAAATATTGCTTCACAGTGCACATTCTTAAAAGACACAGTACCTTACTATAAAGACAAAACTGATTCAGTTTTAGAATCAGAGTCCTGCAAATTACACTATGGCTGATCCATCTTTACAGATAGGACTATGTATCCAGGATAAAAAGGCAAGAAGAACTTACTTACTGATTAGACATAACCATTCCAAACACACGTGACATACAGAAATCAATTGCTGAAAAACACCAGAAATCTGCTGAATTAGCAAAATAAACTGAAAGACTGTGCAGCACTATGTCCCAGTAGTAATATCTGCAACTGGTATCATCCCAAAGTCACTACATATTAACATTAAACAATTAGTTCTACAAAGGAATATTTATGTAAATCCACAGAAAGCAACGCTGTTAAACACCACTAGAGTAGTCCGGAATTTCCTATCAATTGAGAGATGAGTGTGTTTAGTTTGCCTGCACCTCAGGCAAAACCAGTTTGAGCTTAGAAAAAATAAATCATAACCTATTAATAAAGCAATTCTTATCATGACGATGTAGTTCATAGTGCATTACAATGGGATAAAGTGCAAACTAGGAAATAAAAGACAAAATGAAGGTTCAATATAAAGGCTTTGCAATGGTGTTTAAAAGTGACAGCCTCAGTCTGCAGCCTTTACACATTAGTAGCAAATATCTGAGGCTACAGTACAGTAGTTTTAGGTGAGGATCTCTGCAGTTTAGCAGCGTAGTTCAATTAAAATCTGACCTGCCAATGACCCTTTGGCCTTGTACCTTATTGTCTGCCTGCTCTGCATTTTCTCAGCAACTGAAACACTGTTTCCCTGAGCTATTCTGTTCTCATTTTCCTTGTACGGCCTCATTGCGCTGATATGATGAAATGATGTATTTGCGTCTCATGCAGAAAGGTTGTCTATTGTACCTCGGTGCATGTGTCAATAATATGGCAATTTACCGATTTATTGTTGTCAACAATACAGTGTCTCACAGAGTGATCGTCACCAGTTGCTAACACTTCACTAAGCTCTTTGACAAATACGACGTCCATCACTGAGATGCTTCTGGTCTCTCCCATTCATGGAGATTCATCTCCACTTTTCCAGCCCTCCTCCATCACTGAAATTAAAAACTACTAGCTTTCTTTCTTCTCATTCCGTTGCGTTATCATTACGAAACATCACTGTGACTCTCTCCACAGAGGCTGCCCGACCGGAGTATTTCCCGCATATTCTGCTCCTGTTTCGATGCGAGAGCAGTGGACACTTGCCAAAATGCACAGTGTCCTGCTCTCCATATTTCCACAGCAAATCAACATTAACATCGTTTGATAATGATGCAAACAATGCGTTAAATCGTGTGAAATGTTGTTGTGTCGGATGTGCAGTCAGGATTGGAATAGGATATCAGGGGAATGTTCGCCTTCACATGTAACTAGTATCACAATATCAGTATTGTATCTTTTCTAAGACATACATCGCTGTTAGTTCCGATATCTGTTAACAGCATTTTACTTTATGTCCAAATATCCATGGATGCATTGAATTAATTCATGTAATCTCAAACACTGAATCTTGAAATGCAGTTATAATATTCTTTGTCAGTTGAGCTACTGAACATTTTGACTATGTTCTCTGTTCCCATGAAAGACGTTCAACAGATACACAAGGAGACTCTGCAGGCACAAACTGAAACACTGAGAGTGAACACGATCCTGATGAGGGAGAAGGTGAAGGTTTTCCAGCTGGTTGATCGATACGCTGAGCTCACGGTCATTTCTACTGTTCGAGATCGGAGTCTGGTGGAACATGAGCTACTGGCAAGAGGCAGAGTCCACGAGGAGTGGAGACAGAAGCATCCCAGTGGACAGCTGGAAAAAATCGGGATAGATCATTTGTTCCAGAGCACCTTTTCCCAGACTAAATCCAAATCTGGGAGTTCCGCAGCATTGGTCGGAATCCCTGGGATTGGGAAAACAACAATGGTGCAAAAGATTGTTTACGACTGGGCCACAGGGAAAATATATCAGCAATTCCAGTTTGTCTTCAATTTCAAATTCCGGAATTTAAACACCATTAATTGTCGGATAAACTTGAGGGAACTGATTTTGGATCAGTATCCTTACTTTGGGAATATCCTGAGAGAGGTCTGGAAAAACCCAGAGGGATTGTTGTTTATATTTGATGGTTTGGATGAATTTAAGCACACAATTCATTTTGCTGACAATCAAAGAGATATAGAATGCGACCACCAGTGCTCAGATCCCGAGTGGTGGTGTGAAGTGTCTGACATTGTGTACAGTTTAATCCAGGGTAAGTTGCTCCCAGGGTGTTCAGTGCTGGTGACCAGCCGAACCACTGCATTACCCTTATTGGAAAAGGCAGAGATTAGTGTCTGGGCGGAAATCCTGGGATTGGTTGATGAAAAACGGAAGGAATATTTCATCAGACATTTTGAAGATCGGACGGTGGCAGCAGCTGTTTTCGAATATGTGAAGGAGAACGAGATCCTGTACACCATGAGCTACAACCCCTCCTACTGCTGGATCCTCGCTCTGGCACTGGGTCCCTTCTTCACACAAAGAGTCAGGGACCCGCAGCGTGTTCCCAAGACCATCACCCAACTGTACTCCTACTATATTTACAACATACTGAAAAACCACGGCCGTGAGATTGAGAATCCCCGTGATGTGTTACTCAGGGTTGGTCAGATGGCCTTCAGAGGAGTGTATGATAGGACGATTGTGTTTACAGATGGAGATTTGATCAAGAACAATCTTCAGCCTTCCCAGTTCCTGTCCGGGTTCCTGGTGGAGCTATTGGAAGGAGGGGATGCTCCCCCGTGTGCGGTGTACACATTCCCACACCTCACTATCCAAGAGTTTGTAGCTGCAGTCGCACAATTCCTGAATCCACATCCCGGGAATATCCTGAAATTTCTCACTGAAGCCCAGAACACGGCAGATGGGCGATTTGAGGTATTTCTCCGTTTTGTTGCTGGTCTCTCCTCCCCAATGACAACTCGGACCCTGGAGGAGTTTCTGGGTCCATTTCCTCATGAAACAACCTGCCAGGTGATTGACTGGGTGAAGGAGGAGGTTAAATGCCAGAGTGGAAACACGAGGAGTGAAGCTGGTAAAAGGAGCCTCTTGAACACATTGCACTATCTGTTTGAGTCTCAGAATCGCTGGCTGGCTCAGGCCGCACTGGGATCTGTGAAAACACTTTCATTCAGTGGAATGACACTGACCCCGATTGACTGCGCGGTCCTGTCTCATGTCATCGGAATCTGTGATACGATAAAACACCTCGACGTGGAGAACTGTCACATTCAGTGTGAAGGAATCCAGCGGCTGGGACCCGGGCTGCACAAGTGCCAGGAGTTGAGGTAACTTGATTTGTCTCTCTGAACTATGAAACTGTTCCATTGTCCTGTTTCAATGTAAAACGAGTTGGGTAAAACTATAGGATATTGGGTAATAAAAGACTGTGTCAAATAACCATGGTATAGGTCAGTAATTCCCAGGACGAGAAGGTTCTGTGATTCCTTGTGAAGGGATGTTGGAGACTTCATCAGATCAGTGAACAACGGCCATTGGTTTAATGGTAGTAAATCACAGGAATGGCCGTGTTTCTCACTGCCTGTGACACGTCCATTGACAATGTTCCTTCTCACTGTTACTGACACCCAGACCGACACTGACTGCAGCAGGTGGGTCAGAGATTCACACCCCCTTCCCGGTGAGGGACAAGAGACCGTCAGCAGACTGTCCCAGTGAGAAGGAAATAAATACCATTGTGAGATTGTCCTCCCACTGCCCTTCCCCGTGTGTGACTATCACCATCACTCACTACTAGATACTCAGAATCAATGGGCTCATCTCTCCTTCCAAATTTGTGTCTCAGTTCAGACACACCCCTTCCGTGCAATATTTTACTGGATCAACCTATCATTATGGATTCTTCCCCATTCTCCTGCCTCCTGTTGGATCTCTCTTCCCCATTACCCTTACTCCTACATGTTCTGTCTTCCTATCCCTTTTCCTCAGGTGGTGCCTCTTCCACATCTCCTATCGGAGTTATAATTTGTGAATTTATAATTCACAAATCCTCCTCACTGTGGGTATATCTCCCACATTTCTGCCATGACCCTACCAATGCTCTCATGTCAGTAACGCTTATTTTCACCGTCTGGGAGTGAGACAGAATCTGTGCAGTTTACAGTGTCACACCGACAGACTAAATTACTGACATTCGGTGAATACCCTGGAGCTGGTCAGTGAGGGACATTGACAGTGATGGGAACTCCGATCACTGATTTACTGAAGATTTTAATGTTTCCTGAAATATCCGAGTGAGAGAGGTTTTCTCAGACTCACGGTTTTTGAATCACTTTTTTCATCAATTTGTCTGTTTGGCTTTAGACTTGGGGCAAATAAACTGGGAGATTCTGGAGTGAAACTGGTTTCTGCGGCTCTGAGGAACCCGGAGTGTAAAATACAGCAACTGTGGTAAGTACCAGACTGTCGCAGGTTGTGTTTACCGTCACTGGGTGTCTGACACTGAACATTAATATGATCAATAATTGTGTTACTGATAAACACTGGGGATTTGTCCAGTCTCCTGTCTCTCTGTGACCTTCACCCTCACTCTCTCTCACCTCCAGGCTGAACCATGTTGGTCTCACAGATTCAGGTGCCGTGGATCTCGTCTCGACTCTCAGAACAAACCGATTACTAACGGAGCTGAACGTCAGTGAAAATGAACTGCGTGATTCAGGAGTGAAACTGGTGTCTGCGGCTCTGAGGAACCCGGAGTGTATAATACAGACACTGGGGTAAATACCAAATTGTTGGAGATTTTATTTACAGTCACTGGGTGTCTGACACTGAACATTAATGTGATCAGTAATTGTGTTACTGATAAGCACTGGGGATTTGTACCGTCTCCTGTATCTCTGTGTTATTCACTGTTTGCCTCTCTCATCTCCAGGTTGAGGGATGTCGGTCTCACAGATTCTGGTGCTGAGGATCTCGTCTCCGCTCTCAGTACAAACCCATCACTGACGGAGCTGGACCTGAGTGATAATAAACTGGGAGATTCAGGAGTGAAACTGGTATCTGCGGCTCTGGGGAACCCGGAGAGTAAAATACAGAAAATTGAGTAAGTACCAAACTGTGGGAGACTGTGTTTACAGTCACCGGGTGTCTGACCCTGAACATTAATGGTTTATCAGTGTTACTGATAAACACTGGGGATTTGTACCAACCCTGTCTCTCTGTCTTTCATTCCCACTCTCTCTCGTTATCTGCAGGCTGAAGAAGGTTGGTCTCACAGATTCTGGTGCTGAGCATCTCGTCTCCGCACTCAGTACAAACAGATCATTGACGGAGCTGAACCTGGGAATTAACTCCCTCACAGACCGATCAGCACCCGCTCTCTGTCGCCTCATATTGACCCTCCCAAATCTGGAGTGGATCCGGTGAGTGTTTGTGTTAACGTTCAATGTGATAAAATATCAGGGATACTGGTCTGTAAGCAATCTTGAAACATTATCCTCGTCCACTGGTACTGACACTGATGTGTAAACTGTTTATTTCATCTCTGTTCTTGAATGTGTTTCAGACTGGTGGGGAATCGGTTCAGTAAGGCCAGGGAGAAGGAACTAAGATTGGTGCAGGATCAGAGACCCGGACTGATAGTGATCCTTTGAACATCTGAATGCGTGAACATCCCCACACTTATGGTGACATTTTCGCTGATTCCCCAAGCTCCTCTTTAATGCCCGCACTCCAGGTTTGATTCCTAATGGATCTAACGGAACTGGCTCTGGTCTCGCGCTTTGTGACTTTTGAAGCTATCCTGCAGTGACGTATTTCCTCCTCTTGTCCAATGCCGCTGATTCTGACACATGACCAGGTTCGAGATCTCACACAAGTTAGGCTCTGCGGAATTGCACAGTCAGAAAGAGCCCAGTGGCCGGGTTCATTCTAGGACATGAGTATCCCGGGGTGGGATTATCCGGGGAGAGAATCCTTTTGTTTACTTTGCTGAGGACAGTACTTTCGGCTGTCTGGCCGATACAATGATCTTAAATTGACAAATACTTCGGCAGTGACCCTGGATCTGCAGCGATCCCGGACACGGCCCTGAAGTGTGATTTTATTATCAGCGGTTCCCCGATGCAGAGTGACGGTGAGAAACGGGACTGATGATTCAATCTGTCACTCGTTGTCGCCAGTCAGTTATTTGTGTGTGACTGTGAGTGAATCGTGAACAGCTTATTTATTCCCACACGTTAGAAGCTCACACATTGCTTAATTTACATTTGACATGATGAAATCAATAAACCGCTGTCACTTCCTGATTTGGTGTCGGACTTGAGTCTCATTAGAGGAGAAACAGTGACCTGGGGTTACTGCTGTCCCCCGCACCTGGTGAACTGCAATAATAGGTCCGAGCTCCTCACACTGGTACAGCAGCGTCTCAGCTCCAGGCTGAAGTATGTCAGTCTGGTGGCGTCTTTTCTTCAGGACCTCTTCACTCCTCATCCACCAGTCAGTCTGACACACCGCTTCCTCATACCCCAGAATCATGCACTCCCCTGACCCCCACCTTCCTGCGTGCTCTCCTTGCTCCCGCAGACAACAACGACAAAAGATATTGGAAGCTCATACACTGCATGGTATCTGACCTGCATCGACAAAGGTCGCAAACAAGACAGGGATGGGGAATCGAACAGAAGCAATCAACACGGTGTGAAGCTCCCTCTACACCGCCCATCTCATACCCCCAGTGTCTGACACTGACTTAAGCTCCCCACGAAGGATCCCATTACACACTCCCAGGTCACACACATAGTGAAGCTCCCTCTATGCCGTCCCAATACACACTCTCCGTGTCATGCCCAGAGTGAAGCTCCCTCTGCATTTCACCATCACATACTCCCATTGTCAGACACTGACTGAAGCTTCTCCTGCATATTCCCATGACACACTCCAAGAATCAGTCACAGTTTTAATCTTCCTCCTACCCATCTATTCGCACAGTCCCAGTGTCAGAAACAGAGTGTACCTCTGTCCATATCATCCCATCATACATTTCTGGGTCAGACGAAGAGTGGTTCATAAAACACAGTCCAATCACACATTCCCAGGGTCAAACACAGAGTGGAGCTCTCACCACGGCATACCATCACACACTTCCGGGGTTAGGCAAAGGATTAAGTTACCCCCAGCCCTTCAGAACGCAGACTCCCGGAGTCAGCCAGAGTATTAAGCTCCCAAAACACTGTCCCAACAAATAGTCCTGTAGTCAAGCACTGTGTGAAGATCCATGTGCATCGTTCCACCACACACTCTCGGGCTCAGACACAGAGAAAATTCCCTCCACCCGATCCCATCGTACACTCTCAGGGTAGGACTTTGAGAACATTCTCCCTCCAGACAGTCCCATCATAAAATTCCTGTGTCAGACACAGAGAGTGACAACCTCAATGACATTAGGAAGGGAAAGCAAAGAGGTCCTGAAAAGAAAATTTAGAAAGCCAAGTCGAAAGCTGAGAAGCAGGACCTCCCAGTTGGTAATTTCTGGATTGGTGTCTATGCCACGGACTTGTGCAGAACTCTGTGACTGTTAACTTGCAGGTGGAGTCAGTGGCGAGGAAGGCAAATGCAATGTTACCATTCATTTCAAGGGTTCTAGAATACAAGAGCAGGGATGCGATGTTGAGTCTTCACAAGGTACTGGAGAGGTCTCACCTTGAGGATTGTGTACAGTTTTGGGCTCCTCATCTTAGTAGAGATATGCTGGTGTTGGAGAAGTTCAAGAGGACGTTCATTAGGATAATTCCTGGAATGAAAGGTTTATCATACCAGGAACTTTTGATGGCTCTGGGTCTGCACTTGCTGGAATTTAGAACGAAGAGGAGGATCTCATTGAAACCATTCGAATGGTGAAAGGCCGAGACAGAGTGGGTGTGGAAAGGATGTTCTCCATGTTGGAAGATTCTCGGACAAGACGGCACACCCTCAGGTTAGAGAGCCGTCCCTTCAAAACAGAGATACGAAACAAAAGGGCGGTGAATTTGTGGAATTTATGGAATTGCATATACTGCCGTGGAGGCCAGGTCGTTGGGTGTTTTTAAGGCAAAGATTTATAGGTTCTTGAGTGGAGATGGCATCAAATGTTACAGTTTGAAGGCCGCAAAGTGGGGTTGAGGAGGAGAAAAAAATGATTTGTGACAATCGCAAAGCTGATTCTTCTCGATGGGCCAAATGGCCTAATTCTGCTACTATGTCTTCAGTTCTTATGGCCCGTGGAAATGGAGAGAAGATTAGACTGATCCATGGAGCAATCGCTGGTGGAGCGGTGGGGTGGGGAGGGGGGAATCCCGGACACTGCTGGGGTTGGCTCTACTCTTGGGCTCGGGGTTTCTGTGCTCCTGATGTCAGAGGGGTGAAAGCGCGTAACGCGGCGTTGGGCTATGAGGAACTCCTCGATGGAGAGTGGGATCGCTGTATGGTCTCTATTTCCCTCGGTAGATTTCTTTAATGATTTATGAAATAACACCATCCCAAGCCATATGCAAAATATAATAAAATTTATATTTTAGTGATTCACTCTGTTCCAGCAGTCTCTCTTTGCAAACGGAGAACACACTCTGATCGCACAGCCCTCTTTTAGTTCCCGAAGTTATCCCTCTGTCCTGTCATATCCTAACAGTCCGTCTGTCCCCAAACTAATTTTGTTGCCCTGTGCTCTCCCTACAGTTCCCAAACTAATCCCACTACCCTGCTCATTTCCCCTGTCCGAGTCAGACCTTAAACTAATCACACTGTCGCAGTCTCTCGCAACAGCCAGGGTCGGTGCCCGAGCTAATCACACTGTCTACTCTCTCCCCACAGCCCGTGTCAGTCCCCGAACTAAACACACTGTCCCACTCTCTCCCCACAGTCTTGTGTCAGTCTCTGAATTAATCACACTGTCCCCCTCTCTCCCCGTAGTCCCAAGGTACTGAACGTCCCTTGGAGTACAGATAAGTCAATCATCAAGAAATGGAAAGACTGTGGCACAGCTGTACAATTGCCTGGAGCAGGCCATGCTCAAAAATTGAGCGACTGTGCAAGAAGCAGATTAGTGAAGGAGGCCACCAAGAAAGCTGTGGCAACACTGAAGGAATTACAAGCTTCAGTAGCTGAGATGGGAGGCACTGCCCACACAACTGCTGCGCATGTGCTTCATCAGTCGCTGTTTGATGGGACAGTGGCTAAGAGAAAGCCAATGTTGAATCGAACTGGCTTGGAATTCCAGCTGGAGTTTATTAAATGGCAGGTGGGAGACTCTGAAGTCCCTTGGAAGATGGTACAATTGTATGATGAAACCAACGTGGAGATATTCGGCCATCTGCTTTGGAAATGTACTTGTATCATCTCCTGACCTGTACTTTTCAATAAACTTTTAGCGGAGTCGCTTGGAGTGTTCATGATGTAGTTTTTACCAGGATACTGGCTGGCCTACAGCTGGACATTCCAGATGTAGATGCATTTTTGTTACAATTAACTGAAACACAGGTCTCCAAAAAAGATATCCATTTTAATAATTATGTGACTTCTAAAATCAATTGGCTGCAGCAGTCCTGACTTGGGGTGTTACATTAAAGGGGGGAGGGGTTATGTTAAGGTGATTAGAAGAATATGCAAGCGAGATGTCTGAGGTATGTCGTTGTAGATGGAGAGTGGAATGACCTGCAAAGGGCAGTGGTGAGGAGAGAAATATCAGGTACATTTATGAGCCGCTAAGTTAGGGACATGGAAAGAAACGGAGCACTATGCAGGAGAGAAGAGTTAGATTCAGCTTGCAGAAGTTTCTAAGTTTGTCAAAACATCGTGGGTCGAAGAGCCCGCATTCTGCTCTCACGTTCTATGTTCTTTTCCATCGGATCTAACTAACACTGTGGAACAGATATGCAGACAGATTTAGGAAAGATGTAAAAACAATAGAGCTGTTGTCATGCAGAACTTCAAACTCTCGAATATACACTGGGGCCCTGAGGGCAAGTGGTTTAGATGATGATGAATTCGGTCTGATATTTCAGGAGGGTTTCTACAATTAATATGTAGAGGGTACAACGGGAGGTAGGGCTGCACGAAATCTTTTGCTGGGTCATGGGCCTGGCCAGACAGCTGACATCTTGGGTCTCTTAAACAGCATGAACGTGGATAAATCCCAGGGCCCGATGGGATATACCCCAGGTTAGTGATAGAGGAAAGTAAAGAGATTACTGAGGCCTTGTCCAATAGCCCTGTGTCCTCCCCAGCCATGGGCGAGGTCCTGGAGGACAGGTGACGAACCAGTGTCGATCCGTTATTCGTGAAGGGAAACAGGGAGACACCAGAAGACTATAGACCATTGAGTCTCACGTCGGTGATAGAAAAGTTACTGCAGTGCATTCTTAGAGACATGATTTTTGAACATTTGGAAATCCACAGCTCAATTGGGGAGAGTCAGCGTTGCTCTGTGAGTGGCAAGTCATGTATCACTAACTTGATTGAGATTGTTGATGAGCTTACGAGTGTAACTGATGAAGATAGAGCTGTGGATGTCTACAGATTAAGGTTGTAAGCTATGTGACAAGGTCCCTCATGGGAGACTGATCGACAAGATTAAGATACATGGTGAATTCGCTGCTTGATGCAAAACTGGAAGATAAAGGGTGGTCTGTGATTGGTGCTGTTCCACAAGGATTTCTACTGAGACATCAGCAGTTTCAGATTTAGAGATGAAAAAATATACATGGGTGGGTCAGTAAGTATATAAATGTAAGAATATTGGTGTGCATAGCCCAAAGGACTGTCAAAGAATACAGTTCGATATCCCGTAGAAACATTGAAAATATGGGCAGAGAAATGGCAGATGCAGTTTATCCCGCCAAATGTGAGGTGTTGCACCTCAATAGGTTAAACGTAAAGAGAAAGCACATTGCTGAGGGTAAGACAATTAATAGTGCTGATTAGACAAAACCTCTTGGGGTCGAAGGCCATAGCTGCCTGAAATTAGCTATGGTGGTTAAGAAGGCAAATAGCATGCTTGCCTTTAATAGGGGAGACATTTAGTCCAAAAGGCCCACAGTCAAGTTGCTGCTTTATAAAACCCCAGTTACGCCGCATCTGGATTATTCTATACATTTCAGTTTACTTCATCAGATGAATGGTGTCTAAGAGTTAAAGAGGGTGCAGAAATGGTTCACCAGGATGTTGCTTCGATTAGAGGGTATGTGATTGGACAAACCTAAGTTGTTTTTTCAAGAGCCGAGACTGACTAGCGATCTCACAGAGGTTTACAGGATTATGAGAAAAATAGATAGAGCAGACAGAGAGTATATTTTTCCAAAGGTGAAATGTTTAATACCAGAAGGCATGTATTTTATATTGGAGCGGGTACGTTCAAAGCAGATGTGAGAGACTGGAATGCACGAAACATTCAGGACAATTCAGAGCCTCTTAGATAGACACATGAATGTAAGGAGAATGGATGGATATGGACGTTGTGTGGACATAAGGAATTCGTTTAGTAACTATTTGATGCCTAGTTTATTTAAATCAACAGAATATTTCAGGCTGAATGGCCTGTTCCTGTGCTGGGCACACAGAATTTTTTGTTCCCCCAGTGTTGAAATGTCTAATCCCAGAAGATATTCAATTAGTATGACGAGGGATAAGTTCAAAGGAGAATTGAGCGGCAAGTTCTTTCACACAGAGATTGACAAAATGTGTGTTGAGTGTGCTGGTAGAGACAGATACATTAGAGACTTAAGAAATGCTTAGACACAGATGTGATGAGAATGGAGAGATATGAATACTGTTTATAAGGGATTAGTGTAGTCGCTATTTGATGAATACTATATTTGGTTCAGCACAATAAGGGCCCGTTCCTGTGCAGTACTGTTCGATGATCTATAACTTTGTGAAGTCTACAATGTTTTAATGTGTTTTTCAATTCAGTGTGTTGGTTTACAAAACTGAGCTCCAGAATTCTGTCCATTTTGTCCAACTTTGCCAGTCCATTCCGCATTTCCACAAAGGATTCCCACATCACTCACTGGAACTGGGAGCCTTTCCCCATCACCAGGCTGAGGAAGAGCGGGGAATCCTCTGTCAGGGGCTCTCTGTCAGTTCTGTAATTTCCTGTAGACAATTAACTTGTTGAGAGACAGACTGAGTGAAAGAGGGTGGATGAGACAATATCTATTCAGTTACGGGATTTCTCAGTGATTTTTAACACCGGAATTGTCACAGGGCCAGTAGCCCTGTTTATTGTCACCGATTCAGTAAATTGCTGGGTTCAGTCATTAGCAAAAGAACACTGACTGGAAATTACAAATCAGAATATTATGAGAGTCAAGGAGCGCAGCAGTATTGAAGTAGGCATTCGACCCTTCTAGTCAATGCCAACCTGTTTTGGTTTTTACTACCTAATTCCAACTTCTTGCACCATAGCCTTCATACACTGCTGATTTATGTTCTCACTCAAATTTCTCCTTCGAGTCTAAATCATACCCACATCTACCACATCTACCACCGGTGGCAGCTTATTCCACACTCTCACCAATCTCTGAGTGCTGAATTCCCCTTCAGATTCATCAAAATATTTCACCTTTCACCCTTATAATATGTCCAATGAAAGGGCGAGAATGAAGTCGGGGTGGCGAGGGAAGGCAGGAAGGGGAGGAGGAGACTGAGTGAGGAGAGGTAAACAAGACGGAGTGCTTATCCTTGATATCATTCAAAAAAGTATGTTTTCTTTTTAAACGGAATACATTCTCAACCAATTTAGCAATATTCAAATTTGAACATATATTTTATTATCAGAGTACATATATGTCACCACATACACCCCTGAGATTGTTCTTCCTCTGGTCATACTCAACAAATCTATAGAATAGGAACTGTAACAGGATCAATGAAAGGTCAAATAGAGCACAGAAGACAACAAACTGTGCAAATGCAAATATTACTAAATAGCAATAAATAACGAGAGCAATGGGGTGTAACCCTGGGAAACACCACTAGGCCAGGGCCTCGAATCTAATAAACAGCCTCCCACCATCACTCTTTGCTTCCTACCATCAAGACAACTGTGCATCCAGTGATCCAGCTCTCCCAGGATCCCGTGTGATCTGACTTTCCAGAGGAACTTACCATGTGAACCTTATCAAAGGCCTCACTGATGCCCATCTAGGCCATAATCCTGGTACAGAGGTGTCACAGATAAGAGGGCACAGATTTAAACTGAGGACGAAGAGGTTTAGAGGGATCTCAGAGGGTGGCAAATCTGAAGAATTTGTTGCCATGAGCAACATTGGGTGCTCATGTCATTGGGTGTATTTAAGGGAGAGATCGATAGGTTCTTGATTAAACACGGCATCGGCGGTTATGGGGTGAATGCAGGGAAGTGGAGATGACTGGAAGAATTGCATCAGCCCAGGATTAAATAGCGGAGAAGACGATGGGCCGAATGGCTTACTTCTTCCCTACCTCTTATTGTCTTATCAAGTTAAATCACTTGTATTGACATTTCGACCATAACTGTTGGTACAGTACAAAATAAAAATGAGGCAACGTTTTTTTTAGGACCATGGTGTTACATGACACAGTACAAAAACTAGCCTGAACTAAGTTAAAAAAAAACACGGAAAAACAATACACTGGACTACAGACCTACCCAGGACTGCATAAAGTGCACAAAACAGTGCAGGCATTACAATAAATAATAAACAAGACAGTAAGGTCTCTGTCCAGGCTCTGGGTATTGAGGAGTCTGATAGCTTGGGGGAAGAAACTGTTTCATAGTCTGGTCGTGAGAGCCCGAATGCTTCGGTGCCTTTTCCCAGACGGCAGGAGGAAGAAGAGTTCGTATGAGGGGTGCGGGGGTCCTTCATAATGCAGTTAGCTTTGCGGATGCAGGGTGTACTGTAAATGTCCGTAATGGCGGGAAGAGTGACCCCGATGATCTTCTCAGCTGACCTCACTATCTGCTGCAGGGTCTTGCGATCCGAGATAGTGCAATTTCCGAAACAAGCAGTGATGCAGCTGCTCAGGATGCTCTCAATACAACCCCTGTTGAATGTGATGAGGATGTTGGGGGGGGGGTGGAATTCCCTCATCCTTCGCAGGAAGTAGAGACGCTGCTGGGCTTTCTTTGCTCCGGAGCTGGTGTTGAGGGACCAGGTGTGATTCTCCTCCAGGTGTTCACCAATAAATTTGGTGGTCACATTAGAGGAGGAACAGTGACCTGACGTTACTGCTGCCCCCTGCACCCGGTGAACTGAAATAATACATGGTAAATGGTAGGGCATTGAGGAATGCAGTAGAATAGACTGATCTAGGAATAATGTTGCATAGTTCCTTGAAGATGGAATCTTATGTGGATAGGGTGGTGAAGAAAGCTTTTCGTATGCTGGCCTTTATAAATCAGCATTGAGTATAGGAGCTGGGATGTAATGTTAAAATCTTTCAAAGCATTGGTGAGGCCAAATTCGGAGTATAGTGTAAAGTTCTGGTCATCGAATTATAGGAAAGATGTCACCAAAACAGAGAGAGTACAGAGAAGATTTACTGGAATTTTACCCGGGTCTCAGCACCTAAATTACAAAGAAAGGTTGAACAAGATAGGTTTTTATTCTTTGAGGCGTAGAAGGTTGAGGGTAGACTTGAAAGAGGTATTTAAAATTATGAGGGGGGATAGTCGGAGTTGACGTGGATAGGCTTTTTGCATTGAGAGTAGAGGAGATTCAAACAAGAGGACATGAGCTCAGATATAGGTGGCAAAAGTTTAGGGTTAACACGAGGGGGATCTTCTTTACTCGAGAGTGGTAGCTGTGTAGAACGAGCTTCCAGTAGAAGTGGTAGAGGCAGATTCAATACTGTCATTTAACAAATTGCATAGGAATACGGACAAGAAAGGAATGGAGGGTTTTGGGCTGAGTGCAGGTCAGTGGGACTAGATGAGAGTAAGCGTTCGGCAGGGAATTGAAGGGCTGAGATGGCCTGTTTCCGTGTTGTAATTGTTATATGGTTATAATGGCTCTGATCTCCTCACATTGGCACAGGAGCGTCTCAGCTTGAGGCTGAGCGATGTCGGACTTGCAGAGTCTGGGTGCCCAGGATCTCATTTCCACCCAACCTCCATCGTAATTAACTGCCCCCGATTTTACTGATGGGGGATGGAATACCGGCGTTGAGCAATGGGGTGAAGCTCCCTCTGCATCATCCTATCGCACATTCCCAGGTCAGACACAGAGTGAAGCTCCCTCCATACCGTCGCATCACACACTCCCGGGGTCAGACACAGAGTAAAGCTCCCACCACACTGTCCCATCACACACTCCCGGGGTCAGACACAGAGAAAAGCTCCCTCCATACCGTCACATCACAGACTCCCGGGATCAGTTACAGATTGAACCTCCCTCCACATTGTCCCATTACACACTCCCGGTGTCAGACACTGAGTTGATCTCCCTCCGTCCTATCCCATCACAGACTCCCGGGATCAGACACAGCGTTGAGTTGTTCGGAATGTGCTGAGAGAAATCGTGGGAAAACTGTTCGTGAGATACTTTGGAGGTGGTTCGAAACGTCTGCTGGACATCTGTGTGAGCGGCTGGGTTAGTGTGGAAGCTTCGTTTGGAGTTTTTCTGCCAGTTTGGGTTCGTTGACGGCTGCGAACTGCGTAGCCCGCTGCTGTGGCCGCTGGCAACTCTCCAGGAAGCCGGGTCGCTCCAAAAACCGGAGACAAACGCCGTTGTTCTCCCACTGACATCGGGACATCCACCTTCCATCTCTGTCGTCGGGATTCTCGTTCGGTGTCGGAGCCGAAACATCGTTTGAGACGTCTCGACCTCTCACGGCCTGGAAGTTCTGCGGGACTAACGGAGCCTTTCCTGGCGTTGGAATTTCTGGCGCTGGATCAGCAAGGTACCGTCGAGTACAAACTTTTCCGGCCAGTTTCTCAACTCTCTCCAGGACTTTATAAGCAGCACCGGCATATAATTCTCGATTGGGACACAGAAGTAACGAGCCGGACCGGTGTACAGGGAGTCGCAGGCCTTCGGGGAGTTATGCAAAGGCGGCTGCCTCTCCAGCCTCGGACAACGCCCTGTTTCGGTCGGTGAAAGTTGAACGCGGTGTGCAATGTATTTTGCGAACTGGAACTACCCTGGAAAAGTGCGCGGAGGCTATGCTGACTTGTTGGGGAGAGATGGTGTTTTGGCCACTGAGAAACAGTTCGGGAAGGCAGTGTTTTACCTGAGGAATGATGAGTTGGTGCATCGGGCTCTCAGTAGGGGGATCACGGTGGAAAACATCTTTTTACGGATGGAGCTGGTGACAGCTCCCACACAACGCATCGTCCTCGGTCACGTAAAGCCTTTCATCCCCAACGTGGACATGCTTCCCGCACTGGCCCGCTTGGGGCAAGTACGGTCAGAAATAACTGCCATCAGGCACAAATTCAGGAGGCGCACCCTCCGTACTGTAATTTGTTTCCGGCGACAGGTATTCATGCAGATGGAAAGGGAGGACGACGTTGAGGACGGGTTTACTGACGTCACGAGGAAGTAGATTATCAGGTGTATTGGAGCTCTAAGCACCCACGGTGCCATGCGTGCGGGGAGCTGGGGCACTTGCGGAAGGATTGTCTTAACACCCGAAAACCCAGGGAGTCCACTTCGGGAACTAGTGCCCCAGCTACCTCTACCCCTGACCTCATTCCTGCTCCTACACCTGTGCCGGCCCCTGCTCCTGCCCCTGACCCTGTCTCTAACCCTGTCCCTATTCCTACGTCTGTTCCAGTCTCTGCTCCTGCCCCTGACCCTGTCTCTAACCCTGTCCCTGTTCTTACGTCTGTTCCAGTCTCTACTCATGCCCCTGACCCTGTCTCTACCCCTGTCCCTATTCCTACGTCTGTTCCAGTCCCTGCCCCTGACCCTGACACTGTCTCTACCCCTGTCCCTGTTCCTACGCCTGTTCCAGTCCCTGCTCCTGCCCCTGACCCTGTCTCTACCCCTGTCCCTATTCCTAGTCCTGTGGTTCAGGCGAGTGTTCCTGAGGCTACGAGCAGGGAGGTGAGGCAAGTGACGTGGTGGAGCCTATGCGGAGCAAGAAGGCGAATAAGAAGTCCAAACACTCTAAGAGGTCGGCCCCGAGACTGCAGAGCTCACGCCCTTTTGCCCTGAAGTGGAACGAGATGCTCGGGGAAGTGCACAGTTGGATGGGGTGATGGAAGCAGAGAGCACCATCGCTGTGCTCCTCCGGCTTTAAGAGGAGAATGGAATGTTCCCCCAAGAGGGCAGGGAATGTAGATGCGGGGGAGTCCCAGAAAGGGGTGGGAATCTGGGTAGAAATTGTGTCTAACCCTGAATTCCCAGATGTAGCCACCAGTCCTGTGGTAGGTGGTGTGGTTGTGCAGGAAGCTAGTGCTGGGCCTGTTTGCACAACTGAAACAGACCTGGTGCCCTCCACCTAGGACTTAGCAGTAAGCGCCTCCCTGGAGGCAAGTGTATTAAACAGTATGAGCGGAGAGGAGACCAAGCTCTCTTACTGTCAGCATCAGGCTGCCAGTGAATCCCCTGGACCAGAGCTGCTGGGGTCCCCTTCATACCTGTCTCCTGGGGAGGGTCATATACCCTGCATGCCGACCCCATCAACTAATGGCCTGCAGGGAGTCTCTGGGGATTATCCCTCCATCGTCGTAACTGTGGATCAGACTGATGCGCCGGTGGAGAGGGAAGGTTTGAGGGAGGTACCCGCTGCGCAGTGTAGGTTACAGGGGCAGCCACCTATTAGAACACATTAGGAGGAAGATGGGGGATCTGTCTGCAGTGAGGGGTTGGAGGGAGATTATTTTCTTAGCGAGAGAATGGACATCATCACCCGTTCTGAGAAATCCCCATTGATAACTGTGGAGGAGATCAGAGAGTTCATTCACTCCTCTGTGGGTGCCAAGCATCGGCCTAAACTCGCCTCACTTCGCTGGCCTAGCATGCCGAGGCTGGTGAAGTCCTTACGAGTCACCCTCGGACGGAAGGGGAAGGGGAAGAGGAATGCTGTGTCAGGGAATGACAGACGACAGCCGAAATCCTTCCTGGATGTCCTGGTAGGGGACATCAGAGTGGGAAGCAGCCTCGCTCCTTCGGGAGACGGTGGGTCACAGGGTGGCGTTGGCACCACTCGGGCCGGAAAGCAAACAGCATTCTTGCTTTTTTTTTCTGGATAGTGTGGTTGAGGTCTACTCCGCTCTCACCGGGAAGGGTACTGTTGCTGAGGCCTAGTGTACTCCCGACATGACGCTCACTGTAGCTGGTCTAAAGTTTAATGGTAGCTGGGGTTCTCTCCGCAGATAAAACAATCTCGCAGTCCTCAGGCATGGGAGATAAGCGGTGAATGACCTGTAGGGAATCCATACCACCCCAGGGGATGAGTCTGTTTGGCTTCTAGAGTGGCGGGGCGGGGTCTACATGAGTCACCTTAGCTCCAACTCTAGCGGGGTGGTGATCCTGTTGGCCTCGACCTTCTAGCCGGAAATGGTAAAAGCTCAGGATGTCGTTCCCGGCCGCCTGTTCCATCTGGCTGAGCGCCTGGATGGTGAACCTCTGCATTTCATCAACGTGTATGCCCTGAGGGGCGTGGTGATCTGGGCGAGCTCCCGGCACACACCGGCCACCAGGACAAGAGGACCATCACGGATGCGGAGAGGTTCTGGTTGACAGCCTCTCCCAGATTGGGCACGGCCCGATTGTCCCGTGACGTGATCCGGATGACCAGTGTGCTGGAGACGCCGGCTGACGGAACGGCAGTGGCACTGCAACACGCCGAAGATGCCCTCACCCGAACGGCGGCAGAGCTGGCGGCCGTCAGGACAGTCGCCCTGCAGAATCGACTGGCCCCGGATCACCTACTGGCGGCTGATGGTACCTGTGCAGTCATTGGTAAGGGACGCTGCACGTTTATCCCTGACGAGTCGACGAACATCTCCCGCTTGGCTGCTCACATTCGGGAGTCGGTGGCTAAAATTCCAGCTCCTCCAACACGACACCTCATGGGGAAACTGGTGGCCTTTTGGGTCCTTAGTGGGGTGGTGGGCAACTGTCATTCACTGATCGATTGCACTCAATCTCGTTATCATTCTGTGTGTATATTATGCTGTGCTGGTCAAAATATTCAGAGCCCGACTGCCTTTCTTCAGAAATAGTTAAGTGTAAGACTTCCATTAAGATATATTACTTTCCTTCTCATTGCGTTACATGTAATGAATTGGGAGATTCAGGAGTGAAACTGGTGTCTGCGGCTCCGAGGAACCCGGAGTGTAAAATACAGAAACTGGAGTAAGTACCAGACTGTGGGAGATTGTGTTTACACTGACTGGGTGTCTGACACTGAACATTAATGAGATCAGTAATCGTGGTACTGATAAACACTGGGAATTTGTACTGTTTCCTGTCTCTCTGTATCCTTCACGTTCCCTCTCTCTCATCTCCAGGCTGTGGGATGTCGGTCTCACAGATTTTGGCGTGGATCCGAGGGGTGGACTGTATTGGAGGAGTCGTGACTGTCACGTGACGGAACTGCCCACTACCAGGTTGGAAGGTACGCCACCTGCCAAGCAAGGTTTGACCCCTCCTCGCCCATCAATGCACACCTTACTATTGGTCCCTTTAATTAGCCTTTGTAATCGGCTTAACCTTGCTGGCACCGAGCCATTGCCCCCACTGTGAATTACCAGGGCGGGACCCTCCAGCCCTGCAGCACTATAAATGGTGATAGGTGTGCTGGACCCTTTCCCTTTGCCAACTCCGAGGGATCACCCTGCTTCACCCCAGGCTGAGAACAGTGGGACGGAGCTGTTGGAATTGTTGGTGAGCTGTGTATTGAAGACTTTTGGGAGCGTTGATTACTGTCCCTGATAACATAGAGCCGAGCCTGCACAGAGACAAGGGGTGGAGAGTATCGTATTGATTTTTCCCTTGGTTGTGTGTGTATGTGCGTGTACTTTGTTCCCAGGCGATTTTCCCACGTTCATTAGTAATTGACTGTGTGTGTTTTATTGCCGATCCGACTTTCCCCACGACTGTTGTGAATTGTGTGCATGTTGCTTCAGATGCCATTTTCCCACGCTTGCCTTCTGTAAATAAAATACTTTACTACCAAGACTGTGTGTCCGAACTCCTTGCCTTTGAGACCTACCGAATCTGTTTCCCCACTTACCACACTTGCTCACCCAATTGACATTGTCTACGTTCATGCGATATAGGTTTGGCTTGACCAACATCTGCATCATGTATTGAGACCGCGGTTTGCTTGGGAACATCAGGAAATAAATCTTTAAACATCAGAATTAATTCCTTCAGCTGTTGTTGTTGCTTTGGCTGCAGATGAGCCAACTTGTTATCAAGGTTTTCTAGAACAACCGAGTTCTTCAGCCTAACTGGGACCACGTTTGGCTTGTGGAAAGTCTCAGACAAGTCAATTGTTTCATTCTCAGGGTTACCAGATTCATATGTTTTGACAACAACACTCACAGATGGTGCTTGTTTGTCAAAATAAGGCTTTATCATATTTATGTGTACAACCTGTGATAGTTTACATCGGTCAGGTGTTTTGATAACATAATTCACATTATTAATTTGAGAGACTATTTCATACAGTCTGTTGAATTTCGCCTGAGGTGGATTCGTCAACATTGGAAATAGGAAAGCACCTTATACCCCACCTGGTATTATCTTTCGCAAGCCCGCTTATCTAACCAACACTTCATTTTATTTTGAGAAATCTTTAATTTTTTTTCTTGCTCGAGTACAGGCGTGGTGTAGTTTATTTTTGAACTTCAAAACATAGTCTAACAAGTTAACATGTACATCCCCATCAATCCACTGTCCCTTTACCAAAAGTCACCTCACTCTGCGACCATATACAAGTTCAAATGGACTAAAGCCCAGTGATTCCTGTACCGACTCTCTTACTGCGATCAAAAGCAAATATATTCCTTCATCCTAGTCTTTTCCATTTTCAACACGGTATGTCTTTTGTTGGCGTGTGCGTGCGTGCATCAATGATGTCTTTATCAAGCCTTTACAAGGCACGGAGCGAGTGAGAGATTGTGTGGTACACAGTAAGTCTGAATCATTGTTTTGAGGGTAGAATATGAAATCTTTCTAGAGCCCATTGTAATTCAGGATGGTATGCGGATGATGTAATTTGTTTAGCTCCCAGTTCATAAACTACCTGCTGGAATAATCCAGATGTAAAATTACTTCGTTGATCAGACTGGATTTCTTTAGGCAAACCAAATAAAGTAAAAAAAAACTTGGTAACAGCCTTCGACACAGTTTTAACTTTAATATTTCTGAGAGGTATTGCCTCTGGGAATCTGGATGCAGTACACATAATAATTAGAAAATACTGATGGCCAGCTTTAGTCTTTGGCAATGGGCAAACTCAATTCACGATAACTTTAGAAAAGGGTTCACTGAATGCAGGTATAGACCACGGTGGGACCACTGGGATAGCCTGATTAGGTTTGCCAACAACTTGACAAGTGTGACAGGTTCTGCAAAAGGTCACAATATCTTTCCTGAACTTAGGCCAGTAAAAATTTTACATAATCCTGTTTAGTTTTATTCACTCCAAAATGTCGACCTAAGGGCATACTGTGGGCCAAAATTAAAAAATCAGCCCTATAAACTTTAGGAACTACAACTTGGTGAACAATTGCCTATTTCTCACTCGCTGGTATAGCAGGTGGCCTCCACTTCCTCAATAACACTCCATCCTTGAGATAATACCCTACTGGCACTTTCTTAGTCTCATCATCTGAGAGAGCTGTTTCTTTTAAAGCTTCAATCTCAGGGTCTCGGTTCTGTTCTGCTATAAACTCCTTCCTACACAGGGATAAATCTTTCTCATCAGACTTACTACCTGAATCCTGTTGAAACAATGAAGGCAGAAAAGTCCCTGACAAATCATCATAACCTGAATCCCGATTTTGGCTATCATGGGTATGAGAATCATGCTGCACATAACCGTCTGCGTCGGCAGACTTTTTAGCCATACTTCGAGTTACTGCGCAGGAAGGATAAATGTTAAAATCCATCCGTGGTTCGTCAGTGGTTGGCTTAGTTTTCAACAGCACTGCAGGAACAACTTTACCATCTGCCAGGTCATTCCCTAATAGTAATCTTTCACTGGTAAACTGGAGCATAATCCGATTTTAACAGGTCCCGAAACCAACCTTGACTGTAAAGTTACCTTGTGCAATGGCACAGAAACCATGCCACCCCCAATGCCTTTAATAAGATTTAGTTCACAAGTGTCAGTCTCATCACCAATCTTTAGAACGCTGTCTAATAAAAGTGACTGAGAAGCCCCAGTATCTCGAAGGATTTTCACTGGTAACGGGGTTGAAACTTCCTTTACTAATACAAACACATCTGACATAAAATGATTGAGCCCCTTCTTAACTCGGTCAGACCTCTCAGTCCTTAACTGAGCTTCAACAGAATGTTCAGAACCCTGTGGGTTTATAGGCGCTTCAACATACTGAACACAGGCATTTGGGACTGACTCCTTTTCCTTTCTCTTCTTCAGGATGGAACAATTAGCCATCACATGACCAGCTTTCTTACAATAGTAACAAGTAAGACCAGAATATTTCTCCTTCAACTGCTTCCCTTCATCCTTACTCTTGTCACTAGTCCCAGCTTTAATTTCTGGTTTACCCTGCTGATCCCTGCTACTCTTTTGGAAGATCTTATTTGGGGTAAACTTAACCTTATGTATTAAAGCAAACTAATCTGCTGATCTAGCAGTCTCCCGTAAAGTGGCAGCATCCTTTTCATCTGTATCTGTCTTTATGTCTTCATAAACGCACCTTTTGAATTCTTCAATTAAAACCAACTCTTTCTATCTGTAAAAATCATCATTTATATTTTTATATGTGCATCAGTGGTCAAAACGCACAACTACCCATAAGCAAATTCCATATAAGTCTGATTCACAGATTTCCTCAAATTTCTAAACTTTTGCCTGTATGATTCTGGGACCAACTCATAAGCTTTGAGCACAGCCTGTTTCACTATGTCATAATTAGCTGCATTTTCAATTGATAGGGCAGAATGTGCTTGTTGAGCCTGACCCTTAATTATACTTTGTAACTAAAGAGTCCAGCTTCCTTTCGGCCACTTTTGACTTTGAGCCACTTTATCAAAATGCTGGAAGTATTTAACAACCTCAGTCTCATCAAATGGAGGGACCAATTTAACTTTCTGGCTGGCATTAAACGGTACAACCAACTCCTTTGAGCCAGCAACTTCTTTCTCGAGCCTTAACTTCGCTATCACAAACTGCCTCTGTCTTTCTCCTTCTTCCCCTCTGTTTTTCTGCTTCCTCAGCTTCAAAACTTTTTTATGCTTCTTCCATCTATTTGTATGCCTGTCAAGCATCAAACACCCTCTTTCTCTCATTCTCTTCAGCCTCTAATTTAAGTACATCAATCTTCAATTGTTCCAGTCATAACTGGATCTCCTCTTTACTCACAGAAAACCTGTGTAACACCTCCTTATCATACACCTTCATAGATATGTTGTGCTCAACTATTTTCCTCTGAATTTCTGGCTTTCTCATAGCCCCCCTATGGAGGCTGCAATTCCCAGCCGCACCATCAACCGGACATATTAAAGTGTCCTGGAGCCGACCATCCTCCTGATAATCTAGTAAACGACTGAGCTGTTGCCTTACACCAGCCTAAGTAGATGGGGCTGGATAATTGGATTGTGCCATTCTACTACAGCCAGGGGAATGTTCTCCGGAGCTACTTCATTTATGCCATATCTTTTTAAGGAGAGGAATGTTTTCTCTCCCATGCAACTTACTATTGAATGGCCAGCATCCAATATAAGCCCACAGCCAGGAGCTGAGTGGTGTCTCTTGGTCTGAGGAGTATTTCGCTATGTTGTTTTAACCCAGTTTTGTTCTGTTTAGCTGATTCAAGTTTGGACTGTAGAACAGTTCTGTTGAGTTTATAAACATTTTGGGTAACAAAACTCCTATTTTTTTCACCTGTACCTGCTCTCCCAGTTTTATGCTTCCCCTGGTCCTTCACACCCCCATACCTCATTGAGGTTCAATAGTCAGCAATTCATTTGTTTTAGCTTTTCCTAATGCCTCAGGGATTGGCGCTTCCAGACATATATAAATATCCATTGCTGCTGATTTCCACACACAAATAAATCAAAAGGGATTTTCCCCAATCAGATTGATAATTATTTGATCAATAAGCCCTGCAAATTTGTTCATATCCCAGACGCAGGCCCCAATTTTGTTATGAACCATAATGCTTTAGACACAAACCAGCAACAATAAACTACACCTGGAGTCCAGTTTTGATGTTAAAACCATTGTCTTTATTTGTAACTACTTATAAAATTGTAACAAACAATTTAAACAAAAGTTAAGTGTTATGTGTATAAATTTGTGTAAATATAACTCCCAAACTACTGAGCTCGAGGGAAACAATGCTTCGAGTCTTGCGATGGTAAAGTTCAGGTCATCCACAGAATAGGTGATGAGAGAGAGATAGTTGTAATCCAGGGTAAATGTCGAGACAAGGCAATTCTGTCGAATTCCACTGGTTCCACGGTGGTAAAATGAGAGATCAGTCGCTGTAGAATTTATCCGTCGTTCCAAATCCACATACGAATTATCACCGAAAGCGAATTGTCACAGTGATATCGTCGTCACACCCAGGAAAGGGTAACACATAAGTGTTCTCCACAGGATACGCCAAATCCGATCCAAACCTATTGATTAAACGAGGTGACAACCACACATTCCATGTACCACATTCCATGATAATTAACCCACCCTTGCGGGCATAGGAAATTTCTGGAAAATGACCCTTGGCCACCAGCTCCCTGGTTTCAATCCTTCCATTTTTCCTCTGTCTCCATCTGACTCTGAGCGTCCGTGTCCTCGATTAAAACTAAACACGCTGCAAGTCAGACTGATTTGACTTCTTAATCTCACACTTTCTCTCTTAAAATGACAGTCCACAGTGAACAAAACACAGGGATTCATAACAACGGCCACACCCTGTTGTGATCTGACTGGTGTGCCAGTAGTTGGGATGACTGAGTGAAACCTTTCCCACAGACTGAGCAGGTGAACGGCTTCCCCACAGTGTGAACTTGCTGATGACTCTGTAGGTGGGATGACTGAGTGAATCCCTTCCCACAGACTGAGCAGGTAAACGGCTTCTCCCCAGTGTGAATTCGCTGATGTCTCTGTACGTTAAATGACTCAGTGAATTTCTTCCCACAGACTGAGCAGATGAACAGCTTCTCCCCAGTGTGAACTCGCTGGTGTCTCTGTAGATTGGATGACTCAGTGAATCTCTTCCCACAGACTGAGCAGGTGAATGGCTTCTCCTCAGTGTGAACTCGCTGGTGACTCTGTAGGCTGGATGACTCAGTGAATCTCTTCCCACAGACTGAGCAGGTGAACGGCTTTTCCCCAGTGTGAAATCGCTGATGTCTCTGTAGGCTGGATGACTCAGTGAATCTATTCCCACAGACTAAACAGGTGAACGGCTTCTCTCCAGTGTGAACTCTCTGATGACTCTGTAGTCTGAATGACTGAGTGAATCCCCTCCCACAGACGGAGCAGATGAATGGCCTCTCCCTAGTGTGATCTCGCTGATGTACCAGTAGGTTGGATGATGCAGTGAATCTCTTCCCACAGACAGAGCAGGTGAACGGCTTCTCCCCAGTTTGAACTCGCTGATGGATCAGTAGGCGGGATGACAGTGTGAATCCCTTCCCACATTCTGAGCAGGTGAACGGCTTCTCTCCAGTGTGAACAAACTGGTGTGCCAATAGTTGGGATGACCAAGTGAATCTCTTCCCACAGACTGAGCAGGTGAACAGCTTCTCCCCGGTGTGAACTCACTAATGTACCAGTAGGTGGGATGACACAGTGAATCCCTTCCCACAGACTATGCAGGTGAATGGCCGCCCCCTGGTGTGAAGTCGCTGGTGAGCCATTAGACCAGATAACCGAGAGAATCCCTTCCCCGAAATTCAGCAGATAACAGCCTGTGCCCAGTGTGATCTAACTGATTTATCCACAGGTGGGATGACCAGCAGAATCATTTCCCACAAACAGAATGGCCTTGCCCAGTGTGAACCTGCTGATGAACCTTCAGTTGAGATAACCGAGTGAATCCATTCCCACTGTCTGAGCAGGTGAATGGCCTCTCTCCAGTGTAAACTGACAGGTGTGCCATTAGGTCAGATGACCCAGAGAATCCCTTCCCGAAATTCAGCAGATGACCAGCCTCTGCCCAGTGTGATCTGACTGGTGTGTCCACAGGTGGGATGCCCGGCAGAATCCTTTCTCACACACAGAACAGATGAATGGCCTTGCCCAGTGTGAACTTGCTGATGTACCTTCAGTTGAAATGACTGAGTGAATCCATTCCCACTGTCTGAGCAGGTGAATGGCCTTTCTCCTGTGTAAAATGACAGGCTTGCAATTCTGTCAAATGACCAAATGAATCCCTCCCCACAGTTTGAGCAGAAAGGATGATCGATTGAATCCCTTGCTCCACTTCTTAAATATCTAGACAGAGACAACAAAACTGGCGTGTCATGTTTGAGCTTCCTGGAGACAAATTCCTTCTCGTTTTTAACCTGTAAGAAGATTTACAAAATCCATCAATGGGTTTAGGACAACATTTCAGATGAGATTACATGAGTTGCCAAGGATTGATCTGGTATCACACTCTCCTGACTGGGCAGAGAGCTGGTATCTGCAATGACCATCAATTCCTGTCTCTATAAGAATGCTCTATAAGATGTTCTTCCTGTCTCTATAAGAATGGGGCATTTCTGCCGTCTCCAATCTGTGGCCTGTCTCAGTTTGACTCTCCATTGGTATTATTCCCTGCTCCTGCTGAGCAGCATGGGTGCCTGGCCCCACAGTAACTGAAACAGTATCACACAAATAGTCTTTCTTGACGTGCAACTGGAATTTTCTCTTATGTATTATTAACTTAAAGTGCCACAATTTTAATGCTATATAAAAAAATCCTGCTGATATGAATGGTTGGTCCGCACAGCTGTTAAAAGGGCTTAGAGCGAATTTTTGTAATATTTCAGTTTTGTCTAGAAAACTACAACGCAGAAACAGGCCCTTCGGGCCATCTAGTTTGTGCTGAATTATTTAAATTGCCCACTCCCATACCCCTACAATCCAGGTACCTACATGAACCTCTTAAATTTTGAAATGGAGCTCACATGCACCACTCATGATGGCTGCTCATTCCAAACCCAGATGACCATCTGTGTGAAGAAGTTACCCCTCATGCTCCCCTTAACATTTGACCTTTCACCCTTAATCCATGGCCACTGGTTGTAGTCCCAATCAGTGGTAAAAGCCAGCTTGAATTTACACCGTCGCTTTAGTTGAATATACTCAAAAGGTGCTTTCTAAATGGTCACCTATGTCGATGTCACTGATCGGTCGAATAAATGCTATAAAAATGGCTATTCTACTGAAATTTTTATATATATTTCAGGCAGTTCCCTCTTTTGTTCCAAAAACATTATTTGATAAAATAGATTCTTTGATTTTATCTTGTTTGGAATAATAAAGGCTCTAGAGTGAATAAACTTTTATTGCAAAAATCAAAAAAAGATGGAGGACTGGCTTTACCAAACTTTAGATTTTATTACTGGGCAATTTATATTCATTATATTACTTTTTGGATTTATGAGATAGACGACCAAGACCGCACTTCATGGTTACAGTTGGAGGAAAGTTCAGTAATGGGGTTTTTGTTAGTTATTTTATTAGGAGCTCCTCTTCCGTTTCCGTTCTCCAGAATAGGTAGACAATCTCTTAACACTATTTTTAAACATACTTTTAAAATTTGGTTTCAATTTCATAGATCTTTTGAATTAAATTATTTTTTTATTTTCTATTAATATTTATTCTAATTTCTTTTTTAAACCATTAACTTTGGATAAGGCTTTTTTAACATGGAAAATTAAGGGACTAAAGACTTTCTTAGATTTGTTTTTACAAGATTGTTTAATGTCTATCTCACAGTTAATGGATAAATATGATATCTCTAATACACATTTTTTCAGGTATTTACAGGTTAGGAATTTCTTACATGTTTTTTTACTGAATTACCCCTTGGCCTGCTCTTCAAATTTGGCTTATGTTATTTTTCAGTTTAAACCTTTTCAAAAATGATTAATAGCTATCATTTATAAACAGTTAATGAATGCTCGCATGTCGCCTAATGATAGGGTTCAACATATCTGGGAAACAGAACTTCAACATTCACTTTCAGATGATCAATGGAATAAAATTTATTATTTAGTCAATAATTCATCTGACTGCGCACACCATATCATAATTCAGTTTAAGATAGTACACAGGCCCCATATAATCCAAAGATAAATCGGCGCATATTTTTCCGAATATAAGCCCTATCTGTGACAGATGTAACACAGAAATGGCTACTTTAACTCATATGTTTTGGTCATGTGCAAGTTTAAATAATTTTTGGAGGGAATATTATCTAAAGTTATAGATATGGATGTTCAACCTAATCAACTTACAGCAATTTTTGGGATTATTCCAGAGGAAGCAAGCAAAGTGTCTGCTTCTGCCCAACATGTGATAGCTCTTTCACCTTTACCGGCTAGGAGAGCTAATTTGCTACATTGGAAAGAATCTAACCACCTACTGTTTCCTATTGTTTCTCCACCATTGTGTCATGTCTAAGCTTGGAGAAAACTAGAAGCCAGACATTTGATACATCCTTTAATTTTGAACAAGTCTGGTGACCTTTTATTCAATATTTTCACATGATTTAATTTAATTTTATTTTTTTCTCTTTGGGGTAAATCCTTATCCATGAAGGTTCAGAGATGACTGGAAGGATGTTTTTTTTTTCACTCTCTCTGTTTATTTCCAATTTTATCCTCAATTGGACAGCCCAATCTTTCTTTTTATTTCCCTTTTTTCTCTTTCTTTTTTTTTGTTTTTTTTTTTGTTTCAGTTTAGTTAGTGGGTTTTTTTCCTTATCAATAAAATTTCCAATTATTTTAATGATTATTATGAGGAATTGTAATTTTTTTTACCATCGTATATATAACGGCATAATATTTTACTTATTTGATTTTGATATTATATGCTTTTTGTTTTTACTATTGCTGTTTATATGTCTTTTATATATCTACTTGTTCAACGCTTCCGATTTGTATATTCTTTAGTTGGAAATCAATAAAAAAGAATGAAAAATGAAGTTACGCCATCTATGCCCCTCTTTCACAATCAAATCTCCCCTCAATCTTCAACATTCCAAGGAATAAAATCCTGAGAAGATAAACTGATCTACAAAACTCATAAAGTTAAAGATAAAACATTATTTTCAACATTTTAAGCAAGATTAGTGTATTATTTTTGTTTTTACAATTTCAGAGTGGAAAAAAAAGGAAAGGAGCACCATTCAAAAGTTTGGGAACCCCAAGAGATTTGAGCTCTCTGGTACCTTTTACCAAGGTGTCAGACCTTAATTAACCGGTTAGGGCTATAGCTTGTTCACAATCTTCATTACGAAAAGCCAGGTGTTGCAAATTTCAAAGCTTTATAAATACCCTGACTCCACAAAATTCGCCCCAACAATCTGCAGCCATGGGCTCCTCTAAGCCCCTGCCTAGCACTCTGAAAATTAAAATTCATGATGCCCACGAAGCAGTAGAAGGCTATAAGAAGACAGCAAAGAGTTTTCAGGTAGCCCTTTCCTTGGTTTGTAATGTAATTAAGAAATGGCAGTTAACAGGAATGGTGGAGGTCAAGTTGAGGTCTAGAAGACCAAGAAATCCTTCTGAGAGAACTGCTCGTAGGATTGCTAGAAAGGGAAATCAAAACCCCCGTTTGACTGTAAAAGACCTTCAGGAATATTTAGCACAATCTAAAGTGGTGGTGCACTGTTCTATCGTGCAGGGATACCTACACAAATATGACTTTCATGGAAGAAACATCAGAAGAAAACCTTTCCTGTGCCATCACAACAAAATTCAGCATCAGATGTTTGCAAAGGAACATCTAAACAAGCCTTATGCATTTTGGAAACAAGTCCTCTGGACTGATGAAGTTAAAACAGAAATCTTTGGCCGCAATGAGCAAAGGTATGTTGGGAGAAAAAAAGGGTGCAGAATTTCATGAAAGGAACACCTCTCCAACTGTTAAGCATGGGGGTGGACTGATCATGCGATGGGCTTGTGTTGCAGCCAGTGGCACAGGGAACATTCTGCTGGTAGAGGGAAAAATGAATTCCATTCAATACCTGCAAATTCTGGAAGCAAACATCACACCATGTGTGAAAAAGCTGAAGATGAAAAGTGGATGGCTTCTACAACAGGACAATGATCATAAATGCACCTCAAAATCCATAATGGACTGCTTCAGGAAGCGCAAGATGGACGTTTTACCATGGACCTTACAGTCCCCCAACTGAAACATCATCGAAAATCTGTGGATATACCTCAAAAGAGCAGTGAGTGCAAGACGGCCCAGGAATCTCACAGAACTAGAAGACTTTTGCACGGAAGAATAGGCAAAAATCGCCAAACAAGAATTGAAAGACCCTTAGCTGGCGACAGAAAGCATTTAGAAGCTGTGAAACTTGCCAAAGGGTTTGCTACTAAGTACTGACCTTGCAAGGTGCCCAGTCTTTTGCTTCAAGACATTTTCCTTTTTAATGATGGATACAAAAGATTAATCTTGCTTAAAATCTTAAAGAATGTGTCATCTTTAACTTTATGCCTTTTGGAAATCAGGTCATTGTTTTACTCGCATAGCTGTTCACAGGGACAGAAATTTTGACCGGGGTGCCCAGACTTTTGCATGACACTGTATGCGATTTTCTTCCTAAATGGTGCTTTAAAATGTCGGACTTCCAAATATCACTCCCCTTCTTCCCACTTGCAAATTCTCCAGCAAATTTTGCATCACCACAATGCACACAGGTAACACCAGTTCCTGTATTGTACATAAATATTTCCCCTGAACCCTCCCTCAGGTGAGTGACGGTGATGAACTCGGTGATGGCAATCCCAATGAACATGAAGGGAAGGGCAGTAGTTTGACTCACTAGAGTCTGGCACATTTGTGATCTGAAAGCTACTTGTTGACCAGGGCAAAGGTGTTTGATATCATTATGTACCCAGAGAGAATAGGTCAAAACATATCCTCACGTTTGGAAAACTCCAGAACAAGGGCAGGTAGAACAAGCAACACACACAAAATGCTGGAGGAACTCAGCAGGCCGGGCAGCATCTATGGGAAAGAGTACTAATGCTGAGTTCCTCCGGCATTTTGTGTGAAATTCCTCCGGATTTCCAGCAGCTGCAGGTTTTCTCTTGCTGCGGTTGGAGGCAGAACAAAGATGATTTTCTCAACAGCTGATAGAAAGATTTTGTTCTCTTTTTCCGAATTCCTAATCCTTGCATTCAGACACCAAGAGCTCAGCTCTGTCTGTGTGATCTATCTGCTCTCGTTCCCTGATTAGCCGGAAGCTCCCCGGGGTCCGTGTACGGATCGTGGGGCTGAGAGGAAAAAGACCTGGCCTGTGCCGAGTTTGAGGGCCACAGTCTCCGGTTATCACAGCAATTGTCACTCAATTAAAGTCGAAAAACCCCTTACCTTTCCGATCCTCCCGACATTTTTGTATACTGCGCGCATGCGTAGTTATCGGAGACGGCAGCAACCCTGCGCTTGCGCATTTGATCGGTGCTGCAAACGACAGCGAAATTTTATGGGTAATCATGGTGCCATTCAAAATATATACAAGCACCGGTTCCATGTCCATATTTCAGTTTGTTTTGTGTTTAGAAAACTCAGCAGATTTCTTAACGCAGAAAGCGGCTCCCATAAACGATACACTCAATATCAACAGGCATTTTGTGTATCTAATGCCAAAGTACAATCCTCTTACAAATGCAGATCTGAAACAAAAGAGATTTTGCAGTCGCTGGAAACCAGAGACGCACACACACAAAATGCTGAAGGAGCTCTGCAGTTCAGGCAGCAACTAAGCAGAGGAGTAGGGGCTGAAGGGGCTCGGATTAAATGCTGCCCATTTATTCCTCTCCACATTTGCTGCCTGATCTGCTGATAACCTGCAATGTTTTGTAGAAATTAACCATTTTGTTTTTCAATTAACCAGTTTCCAAATGTTGCTCATCTTTCATTCATAGCCACATCCTGCTGGTCTTGTTCCTCTTCCTCCTCCTGCTCGTAACCTCCAGACCCCATCTCTTTCCGGAGCCCCAAAGCCCTGATTGGTGCTGGTAACTCTTTGTTTTCTGACTCTGCTCCATCGAAGATTGACTCGCTAGTCTGCTGTCAAGCTTTAGAGGTGCTTTGCAAAAATCCAGCTGTCTGAGGAACAGTCCTTTGAAATTGGTGGAAATAACACAAAATTTGAAAAGAGCAGGGAAAAAGGAGATTAACCGATTCTGGTACTCGTACCGATGAGCGGCCCTCGGCTTATTGGAGAGAGTCTCACCACTCTGTTTCTATTGTGGAACTCGTACTAATGTGCGGCCTTCGGTTGATCCTAGAAAGTATCACCTCTGACTTCAAATTCATCCTTCCAAAGTGAATCACTTCGTAACGTTCCGGGTTGAACTCCATTTGTAACTTCTCAGCGCTGCTCTGCATCCTGTCACTGTCCTGTTGTAATCTAGCGCAACCTTCTATGCTATCCATAATTCCACCTAACTCCACATCATTGCAAATACAATAAATCACCCTTCCACCTCTTCATGAAAATCGTTCATATAAACAGAAAATTCCGGGGGCCTCAGAACAGATCTCTGCAGGACTCCACTGGCCACCGACATCCGGGGTGAAAACGCTCCATCCACAACTATCCTCTGCTTCTGTGGGCGTCATTTCTGAATACAACAGCCAACTTTCCCTGGATACCAAACCTTCTGACCTTATGAATGGTCCTACCGTGGCTAAACAAAGCCTTATTAAAATGCATTTACACCAGATCCATTAACTCCCACTTCAGTTGCAGAAGACCACGTAATCATCTCATTGTCCCATCTGATTCAGTCTTCCATTTTCTCTGCTTTGATTCGGGCGAGTGCAAAATGTGACCTCTCCTTCTACTCAGTGTACAAACCGGAAGTGGTTGCCCAACTCACTGAGTGGACAACTGCACTTCATCCATATTACCGCCGATTGCCTGAAACGTGAATCTAAGAGTATGATCTCAACTCGGTCCAGAGCATCGCTTTGACAAGATCCTGTCAAGAACTGAGCTACCAGTTGACATTGACTACCTCCAAGGGGTTTGAGTTTGTTAATATGATACCAGCCCAATTTGTTTGGAGCAGACTGAATTCGATATACTGATGGACTGGTTCTGTCAGCGATATCTTATGTCCCTACGAATCGCGAAGCTGTAAAGGGGCTCGGATGATGGAAAGACATTATAGCCTTCTGTCCGATTTCCAACTCCCGCGGTTTTGTTTGCACCTCGAAATAAGCTTTGTTCTGCTGTTTCTTCCGTCACATCTTATGGGCGGCGACATAATGAGCCGACTTGATAGATTCAATTAATTGTTGCTTGCATTTCTCCTTTCCGATGCCACCAAACTCGGTTGACGATAAATCCAGCCCAAACAAGGATTCTAACACTTTTATTTTCGCTAACATTGTCTTTGAAGTCCCGCTCATCCATTCAGCAATTGCTCTGTATTGTGGTCGATAAGGGATACCAACCTGTGTTTTTCCCCAGATAGTTTCATTCCATTTTGTATTACCTGTGCGGTGTATCGGGGCCATGATCTGATTACAGTGTCCTTGGCAATACCCAACGGGTAAAAACTCTCTCCAAACAAAGTCCTGTCTGTAACGTCGGCGGTTTTCATTGTCTAGTTGGGGAAGCCTCTCTCCACCTGGTGAGCGCATCCACCATCTGGAGGATATAGTTCACTCAAAGCACATGAGCATCCAGTGAATGAAGGAAGATGGGTCATCTACTGACATCAGAGTTTAGTCTCATTCGGTATCTTGTTCAGCGCAGAAGTAGTGAGTCAAAGAGCTTGTTCCTGTTCTCTGCTGTTCCATGATCCCAACATATCATGGTGATGTGTTCACATTTTAATGTCAATCTATTCATCATCTGCTGTCCATTCACCTACTTTCATCTCGGTCTTCTGCATTGACGGGTGTAATATAGGAAACGGCGTCTTGCAACACCGGAACAAGCTCTCCCGCCAGCCATGCCCCTGATGAACGGGACGTTCCCGGCTGTGTAGTGACGTCGCAGTGACAGCAATTTCTCAGAGTTCATCAGTAAACCGCCTGCTGCAAAGAGGAACCTTTGGGTGATTCCGAATATCAAATTTGAGCTTCCCTCGAATTCCTACTCACAAACTCTCTCGGTCCTGCACAGAAAAAAGTAGTTACAATTTTCCCAATAAAAGATTCAAGGTATATTGCAGACGAGTCCGAAACTGTAATAAGAAAATCGAAATGATTCTTATATTATTTATGAGCGGGATTCACGCTCTGGTTCACATTGAGGAACATGTGACAGAATCAGCAAACGTAAGAGAGTCCAGAGATAGACGGTGAAGGCAGCAATTTAGAATTGCTTAAGGAAAATGCATTCATATACATAATGCAGGAACATGAAACAGGCGGTCTTGGTGTGTTTTATATCGATCAATTTATGAAATTAATTACGCACTTATTTATTTAAATTAATCAATATATTTATTTTGTTTAATTTCATTCATCCTTTCAGAAGTTTGTTGCCAAAACATAAAGGTTTACGGATCAAATGCTGCTCAGTTGGCGCTGTGCGGTTTAGCAACGTGTAGCATGCAGAATGGTCTGTTTGCCATCTGACCCGATGGCGCTGAAAGTGTTGCCCAGTACAACCGTCATTATTCATCAGTGCACTGTCTCCCTCACAACTTTAACATCATCCAATGGTAGAAGGCTCTTGTTCTAAGAATAGCTCAGTGAATACAGATTCTGTTTTAAGAGTATTCACTATATTGGTGGAACAGTGGGAAAGAAGGAGAAAAAAAATCAACGGCTCACACTGAATCAGATATTCACAGGTACGGGACTGAGACAACACTCGTAACGCTGGAACAGACAGATACAGAAAGAACTCTCACACTGCAGCAGAGACTAACAGATACTGAATGAAACCCACACTCTCACACTGTAACAGAGACTGAGAGATACAGAATGAACCCCACATTCTCACACTGTAGCAGAAACTGACAGATACTGAATAAAACCTACACTCTCACACTGTAACAGAGACTGACAGATACAGAATGAAACCCACACTCTCACACTGTAACAGAGATTGACAGATACAGAATGAAACCCACACTCTCACACTGTAACAGAGACTGGCCTGTACAGAATACAATTCACAAACTCACACCGAACCAGAGAGTGACAGAACCCCACACTCCCAGTCTGTAGCAGGGACTGACATCGACAAAATGAATCCGCCCACCGCCCCCACTCTCGCATTGAACCCGAGACCGGTGGGTACAGAAAGAACAGCCTTTTCACTTTATACCGGCGACAAACAGGGGCAAATGAATCACACATCCTCATATTATCCATCTGAATGTCCCCCCTTTGTTGATTGTCTCTGCACTGCTGTCGTTCCATCTCACTAATTCTACATCTTATGTGAACTACATATCAACCATCTCTCAATTTTCAGCTTGAGACCTACTGAATCATAAATCCTTTGCTCTCTGGCAGCCTGGGCTATTGCTCTCTGCTCTCCCAGTTTACTATTTGTGTGTCATTCTGCTATGAGTATTCTTAGTTTCTACAACATGGTCCTGCAGCTGTTTCAAAGGCTCTTCTGTTTCTTTCATCTCCTGATCGTCATGCTGACTCAACGCGGTCGGAGTGGGAAGCGAAAGTCATGGTCAGGGAGATCGGCAAAGGAGTTCATAGATGCGCGGGCGTTTACTTGCCTGTGTGTTAGGGGTGGGGAGAGAGAGAGGGAGTGTGTCTGCATTTAGGTTTGTGTGTGTGTGAGAGGGAACTTTCTGCGTTTATGTTTCTGTGCTTGTGTATATGTGTATGTGAGAGGGATAGTATCTGTGCGTGTGTGAATGTGTGTGCCTGAGAGAGAGTGAGAGAGAGAGAGAGAGAGAGAGAGAGAGAGAGAGAGAGAGAGAGAGAGAGAGAGAGAGAGAGAGAGAGAGAGAGAGAGAGAGAGAGAGAGAGAGAGAGCTAATAATGGCTTCTAACATGGTTTAAGCGATGGTGTAACCTTATTTGGTGGTGCTGCATTTATTTCTTCAAAAGCATTGCGGAGGTAATACCAAGGTCACGGGAATTGTTATGTTGAACCATGGCATGAAATTGGAATGGAATCTATACACGGCAGAAGGTATTTTGTTAAATCATGTCGGTATTCACACGTGTTGATGTTGATGTAGTCCCTGCTACATCAACACGTGTTGACAAACGTGTTGATGTCTGTGTTCGTAACCCACGGGAAAGTGAATGACAGCCTTATCAGCCCATTATATTCCTACACCACAGTATTTCAGCATCTAGCTATTCCTCAGGTGGATTAACAGCGGCTTTTCCGTCACTTTACCCTTACAAATCCACAGCACTAATAAGAACATTTATACATATAAATTACAAGTATATATATATATACATACACACACACACACACACACACACACACACAGACACACACACACACACACACACACACACACACACACACACACACACATACACACACACGCACTCACACACACGCACACACACACGCACACACACACACACACACACACACACACACACACACACACACACACACACACACACACACACACACACACACACACGCTTACTTTTTCTCCGGCTGCACATCAATTTTCTTTTTTTTTAAAACTTTATTTACAATTTCCAGTTTTACAAAGACAAAACATATTGAAGACGTACAAAACAATACAAAGGAAATGCAGCTCCAGGTGGAGACAGACAAAACAAATCAAAATCAAGAACAAAAAGACTGCCAGACAATTTACAAGATTACATTAATATATTTTCAAAAAAAAAGTTGAAGCAACAGTGGTATCACGGAATAAAGGAATCCGGTTAGGCATCACACCCACTCATGAGACTAGACAGGTCAAGGTCACAATGTATGTGAGGTGATATGACACTGAGCCAAGAAGGGTCCCCTTATGCTCTCAAATATATTCCGTGTATCGTTGTTTCCAAGTTAGACACTACATTTCGAGGCTAATTCCATCACACATCCCTTTCTCGAAAACCTCTTGCTCCCTCCATACTCCAAACAGTTAATATAAAAATTTGTGAATTGTTTTACTCCTTTTGTTTCTGCAGATTTTATTAGGGAAGCCTGGGCTAGGGACTTGAACACAAAGGTATCAGCGGAACTTTGGGAGGAGGCAATGTCCCGGGTTCACTGTTGTTCTACTAACGCTGCAGGTTAATCCAGTACAAGGTGATGCAGAGATTGTTTTATTCAAAAACAAAACTGAATCGCATCTTCCCATCTGTGACTCCTGATTGCGACAACTGCCGCTCTGCAGAGGGCTCACGAGCACATCTTCTCTGGTTTTGCCCGACATGACACAACATTTGCACTGCAACTTTTGAGTGGCTCTCAAAAGCCTCTTCTAGAGACATTCAGCCGAATCACGACCTCGCCATGTTTGGATGCTCTGCACTGACTCTTGAGTTGCCGCACGACATGCAGATTGCTCTGCACCTAGGAATGGTGGTGACTATTCTTCTGACCTGGAAATCTACTACTCCACTCACCTTTGCACACTGGATCAAGGAGATGTCCATCGATTTTCGATGTTGACTGAGGCCTTCGCAAGTTTGTATGGGAGACCGGCAGTTGCCCATGCTGCAAGTTTTCCCTCTTCTCGCCACCGATGTTGAAGGGAAGGGCATTGGGTCCCATACAGCTTGGCACCGGTGTCGTCGCAGAGCCTTCCTCAAGGACACACACGAGGCTAAGATCATACAAGGGATCTTCAGATCACTAGACCGACGCCTTATCCAATAGGCCACGCCGCCCCCCCCCCCCACACACACACACACACGTACATTCACACATATGCATACACACAGAGATACACACTCACGCAAATATATACACAGACATACATAGACATCTACACATAAACACACAGATATATAGACTCAAGCAAACACATACACACACACACACACACACCACACACACACACACACACACACACACACACACACACACACCACACACACACACACACACACACACACACTCTCTCACACACACACACACACACACACACACACACACACACACACACACACACACACACACACACACACACACGCACACACACACACACACACACTCCAGATTTAGAGAAGATAGTTTAAGGGATGGAGGATCCGTGGACAGCTCTGAGATTCAAGATATCGAGAATGTATATTGTACTGGGAACCGGATAAAAATGACTTCAACATCGATGTCGTCCAGGGCTGATGGAGAACTGGACAGAGTGTCCGTGTACACAGCGGGGATGATTTATATCTGGAGGCACATAGTCGGGCGGGGTGGAGCAGCTGAATTTAAAAAAAAAATGTGGAAGATTTAAACTAAAGTCTGCAGGAGGAGACCGGGAGGGTTTTCATCTGTCCCTGGATCCAGAGAACACTGAGGGGAAACCGGATCTATATGTCGATGCAACAGCGGGTGTGACAGTGAAAAGCGGCAGAAATTGGTGGAACCACAGTGAAAGTTTCTGTTTGGAAAATAGGAACAGTCGTGACCACTGCCAATACAACTATGAAGAGTTGTAAATAGGGCGGCTCATTGCTCACTTACTGTTCTCATTACACATTTTGGTCAAATTACACAGAGGGATCTGACTGAGGTAATGCCAATGGTATTGACGTGTTGATGTTACATACCAACAGCATTTGCACCTGAGACACTGCCGGTGATGTAATTTGTTTGTTCAATAACAATGGTCAGATGTGGGACTTTGTCATTGGAGATCGATCCCCTGTATAAATCAGAGCCTGTTGCAGTACGTCAGCCCAGAGTGTCTTGCCGAGCTGTGGAATTCAGAGCAATCCCGTTCACTGCTTCACTCAAATGGGATATCCAGTAATCCTGCGGATTGAAAACATTTACTATCCTGTTATTTCAGCCGTTGAAATTCCCGGTAAACCGCTGTCACTCCTGTAAACGGCAGGAACTGATAGTTAATTCCGATGTTCTGAATTTTTTCTCTCGCTACTTGTTTCCACAGCCACCCGCCCAGTCCCCGCATTTCAGTCATGGGCGGAAGGCGCTGACAATGTTAATCCCTTTGCTTTCTTAGCAGACAGCGCTCCATATTGGAGCCGAGATACTGCCTTTGACTGAAATCCTCTCCGCTGTCTCGATATCATGTAATAATTGTGAATCGAAATGTCTGCACAGGAGGATACCGGGCTACACTGCATCCGTGGGGACCAGCTGACCTGGTATTTTGTCCGTATGAATCGACTGTGAATTGCCTGACTGGGTGATGTAAGAACGCGAATGTCTCATTTATGTTAGAAATATGAGCAGAGGGAACCGCCGATGTGGATTTCATTTCATTCCCGTGCGGCTCAGACTAGTGACGTTGGTGTATCATACCCATTCCTTACTGCGGCCAGGAAGCGATTAACCCGCTGTCATATGGTCGGTTTGGGAATTCACCCAGATTGAGCCCATTTACAAAACTCGCGGAGAGTTCTCTGTCACGTCGATATTGCACACTGTCAGCGGGTTCATATGCTCTGGGTCCAATTTCCACCATTTGAAGCAGAAAATTAAAACAAGATGAAGTCTAACAATAATAATTTTGCTCTATTGCCTTGACAGGTCAGTAATTACTTTGTTTCCTTCCCTCTCTCTTGCAGTCAACCTGGTGGCGATTGTCATCCTGTCCCGAGAAAAGTGCGGTCTCTCCAAATGCATCACTCACTACCTGCTGGGAATGGCAGCGTCCGATCTCCTGGTCGTTATCTCTGACCCTCTGCTGAAGTGGACTGTTCTCATATACTTTAGGTCTTCCTTCCTCTATTGGACTCCCGTTTGCAGGGTTGTTCGTTGCCTGCTCATAGGAAGCACCGGGGTCTTTGTCTGGTTGACAGTCGCGTTCACCTGTGACAGATTTGTGGCCATTTGTTGTGAAAAGCTGAAAGCAAAATATTGCACCGAAAGAACGGCGGCTGTGGTTATCGGGACAGTGAGTGTTCTGGGCTGTTCAGAAAGTATCCCTTTCTATTTTACAATAGAGCCAATAATGATAATTAATGGAGTTTCCTATGGTTGTTTGACCAGAGAGAGCTTCTCTACGTCCCCGTCGTGGGTCGCACTTCAGATGATTCATCGCATTTTCATGCCTTATCTCCCGTTCGTTCTGATTTTATTGTTCAATGCTCTGACAGTCAGACGGATTTTGTCCGCTAATAAAGTCCGGATGGGGCTCCGGGGCCGCAGCATCGGAAAGAATGACAAGGACCGGGAGATGGAGAACCGAAGGAAATCGGTCGTTTTACTATTCAGTATAACCAGTAGTTTAATATTTCTGTGGTTAACACGGGTAGTATTTGATATTTACATACTGATTGCAAATATTTCTCATTACTCGGACACGGATCAGATTTATATCGCAGAATCCACGGCGACGATGCTGCAGATCCTCAGTTCCTGCACCAACACATGTATTTACGCCGTGACTCAGAGTAAGTTCAGAGAGGAGCTGAAGAACGCGGTGAAATACCCGCTGGAACTGTTAAACAAATTCGTTAAGTTGTAGAGCGACCACCTTATTTCTGCAGTGGAATTAAATCAATCGCCATTTTCCACCATAATATTTCCACTTGCCGATATGTAGAACCACGGGTAACAACTGAGCGCTCTGAAATGCGCATGCGTTTAGTGGTGATTCATTTCACTCGCTGCTTACCCCGTAAATATGAATATGTGAGACGCGCCGCAGGGGTAATTCACCCCGGTGGCCGCTCTGTTGAACTCGGGAACTATCCGGGACGGTCCAGTCAGGTTCCGCCCATTTTATTTTCATTCTCTCCGTGACAACTCATTCTTCGTTCTGGTGATGCCCTCTGTGCTTTTCTCCGGGTTTCTTCAATCAGGGTGGATCAATTCCCTTTTCTTCAACCTCTCCTCTGTTTCTCTTTCTGAACGAACTGATCTCCATCTGCAAGTGTAATCGATTTTTGGAAAAAAAGAATGGTACTGGAAATCCGAATTCAGTCATAAGTTACTGGAAACGCTCAGCTTGTAAGGTACAGTAGATAAAATATTCATTGATATTTCAGTCATCTGTGCTTATCGGTCATCACCATGTTAAAAATGTCAAATACCTCGTGTCTCTGGATTCGGACACTGTATCTTTTACACTGATTATCTGGTGCGGAAAGCTACACAGAGAAATATCGCAGAATTACTTTAAATGATGTTGTACCGCTTTCTGATCGAACATTACACACTCCGTTGCATTTTCAGTTCCGTCTCACTAATGTCTGTCCTGCAACCGATCAGCGTTGTACAACTTCGGTGATTCTACACGCTCGGGGTTTGACGGAAGTAAGAGTTGACCCGACAGGTAACTTTTCGAGCGCAGGATAGATTTATGCGCCTCGCGCCAGTCATTAGTAACTCAACACTTTATTGTACATAACTGTTCCAGTGATACGTAACGATTATGTCCCATCTCCGTCCACCACGTGAACACAATCACAGTTTGAATCCGAAGGGACTTCGTACTAGTCTTGGTCAATTTAACACCAAAACAGATTGAGAGGTTTAGTGACTACAACACAACTGCCTGGCAAGATTAAATGACAAGACCATTGTATCCGGAGATGGTAATGACCCGGGGTTAACTTTGTTGTGTCAATGCAGCACATCTCCTTCTGTTGTTGACTGCTGTCTGAGTCCAATCACAAACTGGAGAACATCTGCGGATGCTGGAAAGCAAAGTAATGGGTACAAAATCCTGGAGGAACTCAGCAGGTCAGGCAGCCTCTGAGTAAAAGAGTAAACAGTGACGTTTCTGGCCCAGACCCTTCATCAGGGTGATCCAATACAATAGGATTAGACTTTTCCACCACAACTGCAGGGTCGACGACAGATTTTAGACAAACAGACATGCCACTTACAACTGGTGGTAATTGTAATGAATAAAATGCAATGGGTTGTCTGAGACCGCGATGCAGTTGTGTTAAATTGCCACTCCAAACACTTTGTGATTATTTACAAATAATTGGAAAGGAGCTGGATAGTCAGATATGCCCAAAGCAGGGACGGTTGACAAAGCAGTGTCAAGATCATTAAAGGCTGTGTTCACTTCCTGACTCCACTGTATTTCGGCAAACATGCTCGGTAATGAGGCTTGTCGACGAGGAGCCTCCATCATTCGATATTCAGGAATCCAATGTCTACAGTAATCGACCATTCCCAAAACGGGAAGCATTTCAGTTCCGGTGCGGGGAGGTGGCGCATTAATAAAAGCTGGAATTAGGTCTTTGGCAATTTGCTCAGTTCCTTGAGAAACCATGCCTCCCAAATCCTGTAGAGTGGGCTGACATTTATTGAGGGATGTTTATTGAGGGATACGTTTTGTCTCTTTTCAGCCAGGCTTGGCAACAGAGCCGCAATGTCTTTTTTTCGCAATTAACTCGGCCGAGAGTGATAATCGGCAGTTTGTAAATTTCTACTTTCCCCTGGCAACCGCTGGGCGCTTAAACCCAATGTAACTGCTGCGGCATAAACCGAGGGGCTCTCAGTTTACCCATGATGCACCCTGGTCCGAGTTCACTGTCCACCACTGTAAGTGAAAGCAAACAAATACTAACTGTCCTTGTGTAATGGGATGGAGAAAAAGGCAGAACAGGGTCTATAACAGAATAACTTCAGATGCGGCAGGAATATGGAGAGGATGACGTTAGCATCGGGCACGACGGGACCAAGAGGTACAACTATCTTGTTAATTGCCCTTAGGTCTGGTAAAAAAAAACATTCATTACCACGACTTGCGTTTGGAATTGGTAAAACTGGGGAATTAGAGGGATTACAGGTTGGGAGCAGCACTTCCTGATCCAACAGCGCTTCTATGCCAGGCTCCATACCTTTCACTGCCTCCGTATACAGGGTGTAACAGCATTGGTCTTCCTGTGGTGGGGCGGAATGTACAATCACACATGGTTCTTGTGTATCGACCACAGGGAGGGAAGTGACCCCTCTGGTGACAAATTATATTTCCTTATGGAGGGTGGAACGGCATTGGTCTTCCTGTGGTGGGGCGGAATGTACAATCCCACATGGTTCTTGTGCATTGACCACAGGGAGGGAGGTGACCCCTCCGTTGACAAATTATATTTCCGTATAGAGGGTGGAACGACATTGGTCTTCCTGTGGTGGGGCAGAATGTACAATCCCACATGGTTCTTGTGTACCGACCACTGGGAGGGAGGTGACCCCACTGGTGACAAATTATATTTCCGTATAGAGGGTGGAATAACATTTGTCTTCCTGTGGTGGGGCGGAATGTACAATCCCACATGGTTCTTGTGTATCAACCACTGGGAGGGAGGTGACCCCACTGGTGACAAATTATATTTCCGTGTAGAGGGTGGAACAGCATTGGTTTTCCTGTGGTGGGGCGCAATGTACAATCCCACATGGTTCTTGTGTATCGACCACAGGGAGGGAGGTGACCCCTCCGGTGACAAATTATATTTCCTTATGGAGGGTGGAACGGCATTGGTCTTCCTGTGGTGGGGCGGAATGTACAATCCCAGATGGTTCTTGTGCATTGACCACAGGGAGGGAGGTCACCCCTCCGTTGACAAATTATATTTCCCTATAGAGGGTGGAACAACATTTGTCTTCCTGTGGTGGGGCGGAATGTACAATCCCACATGGTTCTTGTGTGTCGACCACAGGGAGGGAGGTGGCTGCGAAACAAAAGGTGGACGACACGAAGGAGGGGGAGCAAGCAGTCAAACTTTGTGTTAACACTGAAAAGGGCGAAGATTAAATATCCGGAATGAAGTTGTAGAGTAGCGTTAGTATTAGGCAGTGATGTAGACTGTGTGAGGTTTAACCCTGTAAAGTCTGAAGCACGGGTTCGAGTAGTTCAGGGGTTGCAGGGAGTTTGATGGCAATAGTGACATGAGAAGTTCGGTTTGGCAATTTAAACCGCTCATTCTGTTCTTCACTCATAAGCAGTTCTGCCACTGTGTCTTCTGGACCATAATAGATGCGTCCGGTTACGGAAAGAGTTGCTGCTCTGTTAAGCACGGAAGGACCTTCTGGTGAATGCTCGGCTGAGATCTGTCAGTGTATCGGACGGTGCAATGGAAATGCATCAGAGGTCGGCATGTCAGAATAAGCTGTCGTTGACAATCAGCGTCGTTAGGCAGTTAAGAATGTCTGGACTGTCTGCACGATAGAACAGAGTTGCCCTGCAAGTCTATTCCAGCAGATGATCCCCATGTGTCAAGGAAACGGGAAACACAGTCAGTCATATTTTCTCCTGTTTTTTTTTTTTTTTTGTCTGCACCTGGCAACCTCTTCAAGATCACTATGGCTTTCCCATAATGGCAGCCTTACACGGTGCCCTGTAACCACTTTCCATTAGTGATGATCTGATCTCTGCAGGACGCCACTGGTCACCGACATCCGAAGTGAAAACGCTCCATCCACAACTATCCGCTGCTTCTGTGGTCGTCATTTCTGAATACAACAGCCAGCTTTCCCTGAACACCAAACACTCTGACATCATGAATGGTCCCACCATGGCTAGGGTTAGGGTCAGGATTAGGGTTAGGGTTAGGGTCAGGGTTAGCGTTATTAAAATGCATTTACACCAGATCCATTAACCCCCACTTTATTTACAGAAGACAACGTAATAAACACGTTCTCCCATCTGTTTATCTCTTCCATTTTCCCCGCTTTGACTCGGGCGAGTGCAAACATGTGAACAATCCTTCTCCTCCGGGAACAAACCGGAAGTGGTTGTCCATCTCACTGAGTGGACAACTGCTCTTCATCCGCATTACCGTCGATTGCCTGAAACGTGAATCTAAGAGTATGATCTCATCTCGGTCCAGAGCATCCCTCTGACAAGATGGTGACTAGAACTGAGCTACTAGATGACATTGTCTATCTCCAATGGGTTTGCGTGGGTTAATATGATACCAGTCCAACTTGTTTGGAAGTCTGAATTCAATATACTGATGGACTGGCTCTGTCAGCGATATCACATGTCCCTACAAACCGCGAAGCTGTAAATGGGTTCGGCTGATAGAAAGGCATTATAATCTTCTGTCCGATTTCCAACTCCCGCGGTTCTGTTCGCACCTCGAAATAAGCTTTGCTCTGCTGTTTCTTCCGTCTCCTCTTATGCGCGACGACATAATAGACCTACGTAATAGAGTCAATTAATTGCTGGTAGCATGTGTCCTTTCCAATGCCACCAAACTCGGTTGATGATAAATCCAGCCAAAACAAGGATTCTAACACTTTTATTTTCGCATTGTCTTTAAAGTCCCGCTCATCCATTCAGCAATTGCACTGTATTGTGGTCGATAAGCGATACCACCCTGTGTTTTTCCCCAGACAGTTTCATTACATTTTGTATCGCCTGTGCAGTGTATCGGAGACCATGATCCGATTCTAGAATCCTCGACAATGCACAAAGAGTAAAAAACTATCTCCAAACAAAATCCTGGCTGCAACGTCAGCGGTTTTCATTGTCTAGTTCGGAAAGCCTCTCTCCACTTGGTGAATGCATCCACTATCTCGGGGATACAGTTCAGTCTTCCAGGGTATGGAGGTGAAGATCAAACAAAACAAACCTGCAAGTTCACACATGGTCCCTCTACGGGTCGTATCCTGAAACTGCATTTCTAGCCGATTTATCTGGGTTATCACTGTTCACAAATCAAATAATTCTTAAAATAATGTACGTCTCCTCGCAGTTTTGGCCACCAACACAGATTCTTCAACTGTTCCATAGCACCGTCTGTTCGTTGGTGCCCACAAATGTCATGGTGACAATACATCATCTGGTTTCTTTCACAATTCCACTTCTCAAACTTACCACTATCAAGTATAATCCAATTCCGTGCCTGTATCCATCGATATTTCCCATAATTTTCAGAATCCTCTCCTGTGTGTACATTTGCTAACTCCTGATCCTGTTGCTGTGTCATGACTAAATCTTTATGTAAACAGTACATGTACGGTATGTGTAAAGGCTGGTTTTTCTGTCATTCCTACCTCTATATCTGGATTCCATTTCACCACCCAAGTTTATTCCAGTTATGACTAGCTCACCAGCCCTCCTGTTCCCTTCCGGGGATGTCTTTAAGTGAACCTCCACCTTTTTAATCCATCAGTGTTTTCTCTTGCCTTCTCAAATATTTACTTCATCAAGGGAGCTGATTGCAAAGGTTTGCCTTCTATTGGGATACGACGTCTAGATTCCCATAACGGTAAATATTCGGTCAAAGCACATGTGCATCCAGTGAATGAAGGGAGATGGGTCATGTACTGTCATCAGAGTTTAGTCTCATTCGGTATCTTGTTCAGCGCAGGAGTAGTGAGTCACAGGGATTGTTCCTGTTCTCCGCTGTTCCATGCTCCCAACATTTCCAGGTGATGTGTTCACATTTTAATGTGCATCTATTCACCATCTGCTGTCCATTCACCTACTTTCTTCTCGTTCTTCTGCACTGACGGGTGTAATATAGAAGTTGTGTTGCCGAACCACAGAGGTTTGCGGATCAGATTTTGCTCAATTGGCGCTGCGTGGTTTAACAGCGAATAGCATGCATAATTGTGCCGGGCCGAACGGTCTGTTTGCCATATGACCCTATGACGCTGAATGTTCTGCTCAACACAACCGTCATTATTCATCAGTTCACAGTCCCTCTCACAATTTTAATATCAACTAACTGTAGAAAACTCTTGTTCTAAGAATAGCTCAGTGAATACAGATTCTAATTTAAGCGTATTCACTAGATTGGTGGAACAGTGGGAAAGAAGGAGAAAAAAAAACAACGGCTCACACTGAGTCTGATATTCAGAGGTACGGGACTGAGACAACACCCGTAACGCTGGAACAGACAGATACAGAAAGAACCCCACACTCTCACACTGTGGCAGAGACTGACAGATACAGAATGAAAACCACACTCTCACACTGTAACAGAGACTGACAGATTCAGAATGAAAACCACACTCTCACACTGTAACAGAGACTGACAGATACAGAATGAAACCCACACTCTCACACTGTAACAAAGACTGGTCTGTATAGAACAAAATTCACACACTCACACCGAACCAGAGAGTGACAGAACCCCACACTCTCAGTCTGTAGCAGGGACTGATATCGACAAAATGAATCCGCCCCCCCCCCCCACTCTCACATTGAACCCGAGACCGGTGGGTACAGAATGAACACAGTTTTCACTTTCTACCGGCGACAAACAGGGGAAAAAGAAACACACATCCTCATATTATCCATCTGAATGTCTCCCCTTTGCTGATTGTCTCTGCACTGCTGTCGTTCCATCTCACTAATTCTACATCTTATGTGAACTACGTATCAACCATCTCTTCATTTTCAGCTTGGGACCTACTGAATCATTAATCCTTTGCTCTCTGGCAGCCTGGGCTATTGCTCTCTGCTCTCCCAGTTTACTGTCTGTGTGTCATTCCTCTATGAGTATGCTTAGTTACTACAACATGGTCCTGCAGCTGTTTCAACGTCCCTTCTGTTTCTTTTATCATGCTAACTCAACCACACAGTGCATTCTTTAACGCATTTGGATTGGGAAGGGAAAGCCATGGGCAGGGAGATCGGCAAAGGATTTCATAGATGCACAACCGTTTACTTGGCTCTGTGTTACGGGTGGGGAGAGACAGAGGGAGTGTGTCTGCATTTCGGTTTGTGTGTGTGTGAGAGGGAACGTTCTGCGTTTATGTTTCTGTGCTTGTGTATATGTGTATGTGAGAGGGATAGTATCTGTGCGTGTGTGAATGTGTGTGCCTGAGAGAGAGTGTGTGAGAGAGAGAGTGAGAGAGAGCGAGAGAGAGAGAGAGAGAGAGAGAGAGAGAGAGAGAGAGAGAGAGAGAGAGAGAGAGAGAGAGAGAGAGAGAGAGAGAGAGAGAGAGAGAGAGAGAGAGAGAGCTAATAATGTTTTCTAACATGCGATGGTGTGACCTTATCTGGTGGTGCTGCATTTATTTATTCAAAGGCATTGCAGAGGTATTGCCAAGGTCACGGGTATTATGTTAAACCATGACATGAAATTGGAATGGAATCTATACACGGTAAAAGGTATTTTGTTAAATCATGTCGGTGTTCACAACAGAGACAAACGTGTTGATGTGTTCGTAACTCACGGGACAGTGAATGACTGACTTATCAGCCCATTATATTCCTACAAAACAGTATTTCAGCATCGAACTGTTCCTCGGGTGGATTAACAGAGGTTTTTCCGTCACGTAACCCTTCCAAATCCACAGCACGAGTAAGAAATTTTATACATATAAATTGTAAGAAGTACACTCACACAGACACACACACTCACTCACACACACACACACACACACACACACACACACACACACACACACACTTTTTCTTCGGCTGCCCATCAATTTTCTGTTTTTTTAATACTTTATTTACAATTTTCAGTTTTACAAAGACAAAACATATTGAAGACGTACAAAACAGTACGAAGGAAATGCAGCTCCAGGTGGAGCACGGACAAAACAAATCAAAAATAAGAACAAAAAAGCTGCCAGACAATTTACAAGACTCCATAAATATACTTTGAAAAACAAAGTTGAAAGAATAGTGGTTTCACGGAATCAATGTAAAATAAAATGAATAAAGGAATCCGGTTAGGCGCCACAGACACTCATGGGACTAGATAGGTCAAGGTCACAATGTATGTGAGGTAATCTGACACTGGGCCAAGAAAGGTCCCCTTATTCTCTCAGATATGTTTCGTATATTTGGGGTCGTGCAGATGCACAAGTTCAACCTTCCAAATTCACAATTTTTCGCTGTCTCCATGTTAGACACTACGTTAACGAAAGGTTCCCACTCTTCGAGCCTATTTCCACCACACATCCCTTCCTTGAAAACCTTTTGCTCCCTCCAGACTCCAAACAGTTAATATCAAAATTTGTGAATCGTTTTACTCCTTTGGTTTCTACAGATTTTATTAGCGAAGCCTGGGCTAGGGACTTGAACTCAGAGGTATCAGCGGAACTTTGGGAGCAGGCAATGTCCCGGGTTCGCTGTTGTTCTATTAACGCTGCAGGTTAATCCAGTACAAGGTGATGAAAAGATTGCATTATTCAAAAACAAAACTGAATCGCATCTTCCCATCTGTGACTCCTGATTGCGACAAGTGCCGCTCTGCTGAGGGCTCACTAGCACATCTTTTCTGGTTTTACCCTACTTTACACAACTTTTGCACTGCAACTTTTGAGTGGCTCTCAAAAGCCTCTTCTAGAGACATTCAGCCGAATCACGACCTCGCCATGTTTGGATGCTCTGCACTGACTCTTGGGTTGCCGCACGACATGCAGATTGTTCTGCATCTACGAATGGTGGTGACTAAGAAACTTATTCTTCTGACCTGGAAGAGTACAACTCCACTCACCTGTGTACACTGAATCAAGGGGATGTGCATCGATTTTCGATGCTGACTGAGGCCTTCGCAAGTTTGTATGGGAGGCCTCAAGTCTTCCCTCTTCACGCCTGCGATGTCGAAGGGAAGGACATTGGGACCCATACAGCTTGGCACCGGTGTCGTCGCAGAGCAATGTGTGGTTATGTGCCTTGCTCAAGGACACACACGCAGCTAAGATCATACAAGGGATCTTCAGATCACTAGACCGACGCCTTATCCAATAGGCCACGCCGCCCCCCCCCCCCACACACACACGTACATTCACACAAATGCACACAGAGATACACACTCACGCAAATATATACACAGACATACATACACATCTACACATAAACGCACAGATATATAGACTCAAGCAAACACACACACACATAGACACACACACACACACACACACACACACACACACACACACACACACACACACACACACACACACACACACACACACACACACACCAGATTTAGAGAAGATAGTTTAAGAGATGGAGGATCCGTGGACAGCTCTGTGCTTCAAGATATCGAGAATATATTGTACTGGGGACCGGATAAAAATGACTTCAACATCGATGTCGTCCAGGGCTGATGGAGAACTGGGCAGAGTAACCGTGTACACAGCGGGGATGATTTATATCTGGAGGCACATAGTCGGGCGGGGTGGAGCAGCTGAATTTAAAAAATGTGGATGATATTAAACTGAAGTCTGCAGGGGGAGACCGGGAGGGTTTTCATCTGTCCCTGGATCCAGATCACACTGAGGGGAAACCGGATCTATTTGTCGATGCAACAGCGGGTGTGACAGTGAAAAGCGGCAGAAATTGGTGGAACCACAGTGAAAGTTTCTGTTTGGAAAATAGGAACAGTCGTGACCACTGCCAAAACAACTATGAAGAGGTGTAAATAGGGCGGCTCATTATTCACTTACTGGTCTCATTACACATTTTGGTCAAATTACACAGAGGAATCAGACTGAGGTAATGCCAATGGTATTGACATGTTCATGTTACATACCAACAGTATTTGCACCTGAGACACTGCCGGTGATGTAATTTGTTTATTCAGTAACAATGATCAGAGGTGGGACCTTGTCACTGGAGATCGATCCCCTGTATAAATCAGAGCCTGTTGCAGTACGTCAGCCCAGAGAGTCTTGTCGAGCTGTGGAATTCAGAGCAATAGCGTTCACTACGTCAGTCAAATGGGATATCCAGTAATCTGGCGGATAGAAGACATTTACTACCCAGTTATTTCAGCCGTTGGGATCCCCGGTAAGCCGGGGCACACCTCCAAAGGCAGAAACTGAGAGTTTATTCTGATGTTCTGAAGTGTTTCTCTCGCTACTTGTTTCCACAGCCACCTGCCCAGTCCCGCATTTCAGTCATGGGCGGAAGGCGCTAACAATATTAATCCCATTGCTTTCGTAGCAGGCAGCGCTCCATATTGCAGCCGAGATGCTGCCTTTGACTGAAATCCACTCCACTGCCTCGATGCCATGTAATAATTGTGAATTGAAATGTCTGCACATGAGGAAACCGGGCTACACTGCATCCGTGGGAGCCAGCCGACCTTCTGTTTTGTCCGTATAAATCGACTGTGAATTGCCTGACTGGGTGATGGAACAACGCGAATGGCTCATTTATGTTAGAAATATCAGCAGAGGGAACCGCTGATGTGGATTTCATTTCATTCCTGTGATGCTCAGACCAGTGACGTTGGTATATCATACCCATTCCTTACTGCGGTCAGGAAGCGTTTAACTAGCTGTCATCTGGTCGGTTTGGGAGTTCACCCAGATTGAACCCATTTACAAAACACGCGGAGAGTTCTCTGTCACGCCGATATTGCACACCGTCAACGTGTTCATATGTTCTGGTCCAGTTTCCATCATTTGAAGCAGAAAAAAAACAAGGTGAAGTCTAATAATAACAACTTTGCTCTATTGCCCTGACAGGTGAGTAATTTCTCTGCTACTTTCCCTCCCTCTTGCAGTGAACCTGGTGGCGATTGTTATCCTGTCCCGAGGAAAGTGCGGTCTCTCCAAATGCATCACTCGCTATCTGCTGGGAATGGCAGCGGCCGATCTCCTGGTCGTTATCTCTGACCCTCTGCTGAAGTGGACTGTTCTCATATACTTTCGGTCTTCCTTCCTCTATTGGACTCCCGTTTGTAGGGTTGTTCGTTGCCTGCTCATAGGAAGCACCGGGGTTTCTGTCTGGCTGACAGTCGCGTTCACATGTGACAGATTTGTGGCCATTTGTTGTGAAAAGCTGAAAACGAAATATTGCACCGAAAGAACGGGGGCTGTGGTTATCGGGACAGTGAGTGTTCTGGGCTGTTTGGAAAGTGTCTCTTTCTACTTTACATTGGAACATTCGGAGAAAATTGATGGAGTTTTCTATGGCTGTGTCAGCATAGAGGGTTTCTATACGTCTCCCTCGTGGGCCGCATTTCAGATGATTCATCGCGTTTTCATGCCTTGTCTCCCGTTTGTTCTGATTTTATTGTTCAATGTTCTGACAGTCAGGCGGATTTTGTCCGCTAATAAAGTCCGGAAGGGGCTCCGGGGCCGCAGTAACGGGAAGAATGACAAGGACCCGGAGTTGGAGAACAGAAGGAAATCGGTCGTTTTACTATTCAGTATAACCGGTAGTTTTATATTTCTGTGGTTAACACTAGTGGTTTTTGAACTCTACGTACTGATTGCAAACATCCCTCGTTACACGGACACTGATCCGATTTATATCGCAGACTCCACAGCGACGATGCTGCAGATCCTCAGCTCCTGCACCAACACATGTATTTACGCCGTGACTCAGAGCAAGTTCAGAGAGGAGCTGAAGAACGCGGTGAAATACCCGCTGGAACTGTTAACCAAATTCCCTAAATCATAGCGCAGCGGTTTCTGCCGGAGATTTCAGTCAAACACCATGTTTCCTCCAAAATCTATCCACTTGCCGATATGTAGAACCATTGGTAACAACTGAGCGCACTGAAATACGCATGCGTTTTTGTGATGATATATTCCACTCGCTGTTTTCCCTTTACAGGTGAAATGTGTCCTTCAACGAATATGTAATATGTAGCGGTCACCTCAGCTGTAATTCGCCCCGATGGAGGGTCTATAGTCAGGTCCCGTCCGTTTTACTGTAATAATCTCCATCACATCTGACAGCGTTTTACTCTGGGCTGGTCCAGTTAGGAAGAATCCTCTCCCTTTTCTCTACTTTTCTCTATTCTCTCCGTTGTTTCTGTTTCACCCTTCTCAGTGCCGCTCACGGTGTTTTACTCCTTCCCCCACGCCGGTGAGGGGAGCGTGATCAGACTGAAACACAGCGGAGGGGTGTGTGTGTGTGTGTGTGTGTGTGTGTGTGTGTGTGTGTGTGTGTGTGTGTGTGTGTGTGTGTGTGTATTTTCTTTACTTTTCCAACTCCTTTTCCATCTCCGGACTGCTCCGCTTTGTCCTTTCATATCTGCCCCTTTATCTCCGTTCACATCCTGAGGTCCCGTGAATCTCTGTTCCCTGTTTCTCTCTGTCCGCACGTCCGGTCCCGTTCGGAACAAAATTTAATCTCATTGCAGACGAGTGAGTTTCACCGTGAGGGAGATATGATCGGGCTGGAACAGAGCGTGTGCGTTGTTTTCCTTCTTTTTCAACTCAATCTCCATCTCCGACCTGCTCCCTCGTTGTCCCCGCATCTCTCCGGCTTTATCTCTGTTCACATCCCGAGGCCCCGTCAGTCTGATTCTTTCCCTCTGCTTCCCTCTGTTCTCTGTTTCTCTCTGATCACATATTCTGTCCGGTCGTGTACTGAGCAAAGTACAAAGTCTCATTGCAGGAACATATATTTATATTGATCATCAATGTACGCTGAAATTTAATCAACTTCCAGAGCCACGGGAAAATAAGTTATTTGTTTATTTTTTCTCTCTCTAACTAACTAGGCTCTACCTGTAAGTTTTATCGATATATGAAAAATAAATGAATGTTACTGAAAATCCGAATTAAAATTACTTTAAAAGACTTTGTACCTCTTTCTGACGGAACATTACTCACACTGTTGCATTTCCAGTTCCGTCTCACTGATGTCTGTCCTGCCACCGATCAGCGTTACACAACACCGGTGATTCTCCTCGCCCGGAGTTGACGGAAGTAAGATTCGACACGACAGATATCTTTTCAAGCGCACAATTGATTTATGCACCTCGCGTCAGTTATTACCAACTCAGCGTTTTATCATAAAAAAAATGTTTCCAGTGATACGTAAGGATTGTGTCCTCTCACCGGCCACCGTGAGCACAAAAGCAGCGTGAATCCCAAGCGACGTCATTCAGCGTGAACTCCAAGTTCTAGTCTTGTCCAATTTAACTCCCAATCAGATTGAGTAGCTTAAAGACTACGACATAATTGTCTGGCAAGATTAAATGACAAGAGCATCGCATTCCGGAGTTGGCGCTGACCCAGGGTTAATTTTGTTTCGTGTCTGCAGCGCAGGTTCTTATACTGTTGACTGTTGTCCAAGTCTAATCGCAAACTGGAGAACATCTGCAGCTGGAAATCAAAGTAATACCCACACAATCCTAAGGAGCTCAGCAAGCCGAGCAGAATCTGTGCAAAAGAGTAAGCAGTCAATGTTCCGGGCCGGCACACTTCATCAGAGAGATCCAATTTAATAGGATCGGACGTTTCTACCATAATTATATGTGTAAGATGATGAGGGGCATTGATCTTGTGGATAACCCGTGGCTTTTTTCCCCAGGACAAAACGGCTAAAACGCGGGATATACATTTAAGGTGCTTGGAAACAGGTACTGAGGGAATGTCAGAGTTCAGTTTTCACACAGAGTGTTGGGTGTGTGGAATAAACTGCCGGCGGCGGTGATGGAAGCGAATACAGTAGTGTGTTTAAGAGCCTCTCAGACAGGTAAATGGTACTTTGAAAAGTAGAGGTCTATGCACTAGGACCTGGTTTCGGAACTGGTAAAATAAGAGATCGCAGGTTGATATAAGCCCTTGCTAACCGAAAAGTGTTCTTATGAAAGGATTCATGCTTTACATTGCCTCCAGTGACAAATCATATTGCCGTATAGAGGGTAGAATAGCATAGGTCTTCGTGTGGTGGGGCAGAACGTTCGTCACTCGTGATTTTTGTTTATTGTCCACCGAGAGGGAGTTGTCTACGAAAGCAGCAAGACTACGACATACTCAGGCAAAGCGGGCGGCGCAAACAGGACAATCTTTGTTTTAACGATAAAGAAGGAAATATTACACAACCAGCGTGAGCGGAATGAAGTTGTAGATTAGCGTTAGTATTAGGCAGAGTTATACACTGTGTGCGGTTTAACTCATGTAAAGTCTGAAGCACGGGTCCGATTAGTTCAGGAGTTGCAGGGGGTTTGATGGCTGTGGTGACATGAGGGGTTAGGTTTTGGCAGTTTAAATTGCTCATTATGATATTCACTCAAAATCCCTTCTGTCACTTTGTCCTTTGGACCACAAGAGATGTGTTCAGTTAAAGACATTTTCTGCTCTGTTAGTCACGGAAAGGAGCTTCTGGTGATCGCTCGGCTGAGATGTTTCAGTGTATCGGGCGGTGCGATGGAAATACATCAGAGGTCGGCCTGTCAGGATAAGCTGTCGTTGGTTAATATCTTAGTCCAAGTGTATTTCCAATTCTGTGTACGGCAGCGCAGAGTTGTTCTGCAAGTCTATCATGTGTCAGGGAAACGGGAAATGAAGTCAGTTATATTGTCTCCTGATTTATGCCTGCACCTGATTCCCTCTCCAAAATCACTATGCTGACGGATTGCCCCACATGGGCAGCCGAGCACGGTCGCCTTTAACCTCGTCCCCATGGTAACGGAATATCCATCATTATCGTTTCCCCCTCTATTCCTCTGGGGAATTCCTCTATTCCTCTGAACTTGTACTGCAGGCCAAGTGGGTTCCGCACACCACTTTTCAGAACATCTGAACATTTCCAGGCAAGGAGTTCTAAATTTCACAAATTTGTCCCATATTCGAACTTCAGGAGGGGTCTATAGCACAGTTACCGCCGTGGTGCAAATCATTTATTTTGGATGTTATGTAACAAGAGCCGGTTCTGAATTCGCTTCTTTTCATTTCTCCTGTTCTGTTTCCTGTTCTAATACGCAAATTATAGTCGTGTCCTCCTTTTTCAGTCCCTGCGACGGTTCAGAAGGGACCCTAAAAATGTGTTCATCTTTCCTTCGATAGATCTTTGTCTTGCCGTTTGTCCCGCTCCTGCCGCTTTGCTTCGGTTGCCTGAACGTTATCAGGCGGGGTCGGGGAGATTGATCCAACCGTACAGCTTCTGCTTACATGAAAACTTAGACCAGACCTGATTCCTGCCTGAGCACAGGCTGTCCAGGTGAGGATAGAGACTTTGAGATTCCTCACCTTTCTTTTTTTTGGACATGGTTTGGAGTGTCAGTCTATAGTTTTTTCGGAGGTTAGTGTGGCTTGGCTAACTCCGGTCGAGTTTACTGTCATTTAATAGCACAAACGAGACAAGGTTTCTCCGAGCCGGGTTGTAAAGAACAGCAGCACAAACAGCACTCAGAACGCTCAACACACAACGCTGGAAGAACTCAGTAGGTCAGGCAGCATCCGTGAGAAAAGAGTAGCGAACGTTTCGGGCCGAGACCCTTCATCAGGAATGGGGGGTGGTTTGGGGGTGGGAATAGCGCACCGAAGCCCAGTAACAGAGATAGGGGAGGGGGTAGGGCCTAGAGGCCACAGGTGGAATCAGAGGAAAGATAAAGGGGGAGAGGGAGGGGATAAGCTTGAAAGAACTGTAGAAATAAAGAAGCAGAGCACACAACTACTTATGAAAGAAGGGACAGCATCCTCCGATAAGCCACGCACAAATAAATAATGCGAAGTGAATAAATCAAAACACGTTATTGTATAATCATAATCACACTTAGGGTCTCAGTCTCCGCTACCAGTTTCCTGTATAAAATATTTAATTTTCTTTATCTCAAAAGGCTCCTCATAGTGCCACCGTCTTGTGTCCAACCACACACGCTACTTGTAATCAACTTTCCAACGAGACCCCTTCAGCAGAGGAAGTTGGCGGCACCAGCGGATTTCCCAGGGTTTCCGTTACTCATTCAACCTTCTGGAGCTTCTTTCTCGTTTTCTTCTTTAAACTCTCCCCGCATTTTGGTCATCAACTTTACTATCATTACTCACCATCTTCCTTCAATCTACTTACCTGGTTTTCGTCTTTTTCTTTACAGGAAACTCTCTCCCCCGCATTCCGATTCAACTTTACTCTAACTATTTTCCATCCTACTTGAATCTACTTACCTGCTCCGGAAGGACTGCCGGTTTTAAGCACAAGCGTGAATGAAATTTCGTTCCGTTCGCCTCTTCAAGTCCTATTTATATCGCAGCACGAGGAAACCTGCAGATGCTGGAAATTCAAGCAACACACACAAAATGCTGGTGGAACGCAACAAACCAGGCAGCATCTAGAGGAAGAAGCACCGTCGACGTTTCGGGCCGAGACCCTTCATTAGGAGTAACTGAAAGGAAAGATAGTAAGAGATTTGAAAGTAGTGGGGTGGGGGCGGGAATGCGAAATGATAGGAGAAGACCGGAGGGGGAGGGGTGAAGCTGAGAGCCGGAAGAGTTTGGCAAAAGGGATACCGGAGGCCTCCTGTCCAATGATCCTTTCCCTTCTTCAAAGCGAAACACGCACCAGATGGCGAACTCGAACTTGCCTTTGCTGCCCCTAGTTTCTCCATCGTCCGTTATGTCGGAATCATGCTTGACGACGACAATTTGCCAAAAATAGTTTGAAGATGAAATTCCATACCGGACTTCAATTGGCGAATATTTTATGTCATGGAGAGTCAGCGTGTCTGGAACTTAAAGGTACAATTGAAAAGCGTGTCTTTATATCTAGTAGCAAAAAGTTTGCCAGTCCTTCCCAGAACAGTGGAATTAGTTCATAATGTAGTTCTCGCGATTTGTGGCTCATCGGCTTACACTCATCTCACTTGTGTAGCTCTAAGGAGTAGCAGTGCCAAGCACGATATTCATCTGAAAAACGCAGAAGTCAACAATATCACTAAACTACAGCAACATACAGCCCTGTGAAATTTATAATCGGAAGTTTCATACACGTGCAGGGAGGTTGGAGGTCAGACAGTGAGGGAGAATGATGGTGGCGAAGAAGGCTTGGAGGGAGGGAGATTGTGGATGCGGGTTGGAAGGAGAGGGGCCGAGGGAAAGAGCCACCGAGACGGGAAGGATTGTATGTTATTGCAGCACTTCACAGTGGGGAAACAACAATCCCAAAATGCATTGCGTAATGGAAAGCCCTCCAGCTCCTCACAGTACATTTTTTTTCAGGATTTTGACGCGCCTCCCCACATACCCTCTTCCCAGACACCCCGGCCACTGTCTTTCTCTCCGCCGTTCCTCTGCCCAACCCCGGTCTCTTTCTTCGACCAGTGCACCACGTCTCTCTCTTCCTCACGCTGTGTTTCCGATCCCGCCGCACACTGAGTGCACTATCTTCACAGTGTCTGTTTCCCAACTCGTTCACTCACCGCCTCGATACAGTTCCTGTCTATCTCCTCCTTCCACTGGGCTCTCCTCAATCCTATCTTCGGCTCCTCCGTCAATCAGATCTCTCTACCCATCCGAAATCTCTCTCATAACCCTGGCATCGAACTCCACCAGATATCCATCATTTCTCCTCATTGTTCTCCCGTCTGTCTTCTCCACTCGGCCCAACAGTTTCTCTCTCTCTCAGGTTCTTCCTCTCCCCAGATTTCCTAACCCCAAAGCCCTCTCTCGTTCTACCCCATCTCCGTCTCTCCCCACTTCCTACGCTTTCCCCGTCCCTACTTCACAACCATCACCTTCCCTCTCTCTCTGACCTCCAACTTCCTTCCTTATGCACGAAATTTCCGAATATTTATTTCACAGGGCTGAATGTCTCTGCAGCTTAGTGGTATTGCGGAATTCTGTGTTTTGTACAGAAGATGTCTAAAGATATTTTAAATGGGGGTCTGAAATATTTTTCTTTTGGAGCAATAACCTCCCCCTCCGCTTAGCACTACGTATTGATCTGTTGTCTGCCCATGCACTGTTGTCCATGCATGCACATTGTTCTCTCTCTCTCTTTTGAGCGTTCACTCTCTCGCCACAGCGTGAAAACACCAATTAAAGCCAATTCCTGCGTGCGTGTATTCAGTTAATCGAAATATAGTTGTGCACAGACACAACAATTCCCACCTGATCTCCCGTCAGCCGCCGCCGACCGTGACAAAACAGCCCAAGTGTCTCCAGTCTCTCCTGTTGGCCTAAGCCCTCTAAACCAGCCAGGATCCCGATAAATATCTTGTACTTCTTCTCAAAATTCTCGAAGGCTTTCCGGCAGTGGGGCACCTGAACAGCGTGCAATAGTCCAGAATTGGCCAAAGCAGATTCCAAATGTGAAAACTGAGCTCAGTCACAATTTTATCCATGAAAAAATGCTTTGCAACTCACAGAACAGTCTGAGAGCGTGATTGGAAAATCGAAATCAATATTACGTTATTTATGAGTGGCATATCACTTTCCAATAAACTCATACTCTGGTGCACATTGGGAAGATCCTGAAAGAATCGTCAAAGAGAAGGGTGCAAAGATGCACGGTGAAGGAAAGAACATAGAATTTCTCAGAGAAATGTATTCATATAAATGATACCGGAATATGAAATCCACTGTCCCACTGGGTTTATTTCAATCAATTTATTAATTTACTTATGCGACTATTAATTTAAATTAAAACATTTATTTAATTTGCTTATTTTCATTCAACATTTAAGAAGTTGTGTTGCCGAGCCACGGAAAGTTATCGATCAGATGATGTTCGATTGGCTCTAGGCGGCAGAGTAATGGATAGCGTGCAGATAGATGCCGGGCCGAAGGGTCTCTTGCCATATGACTCGATTACAGTGAATGGACTGTTGAATACCATCGTCATCGTTCATCAGTAAACTCTGTATCTCACAATTTTAACATGAACCAGAACTCGGAGAAACTTATTCTAAAAGTAGCTCAGGGAAGACAGAATCTATTTTAAGAGCATTCAATGAATTTGAGGAACAGCGCGTAAGAAGATGTAAACATGCGCCCAGTCACACTAACTCAGAGAGTCATATGTACAGAATTGAGATGACACACTTAAAGCTGGAACAGGGACTGACAGATACAGCAGGAACCCACACTCTCACTATAGCAGAGACTGACAGATACAGAATGAAACCCACACTCTCACACCGTAACAGAGACTGACAGATACTGAATGAAATCCGCACTCTCACACTGTAGCAGAGATTGACAGATACAGAATGAAACCCACACTCTCAAACTGTAGCAGGGACTGACAGATACAGAACAAAATCACCACTCTCACACTGTAACAGAGACTGACAGATACAGAATGAAACCCACACTCCCACACTGTAAAAGAGACTGACAGATACAGAACAAAATCACCACTCTCACACTGTAACAGAGAGTGACAGATACAGAATGAAACCCACACTCTCACACCGTAACAGAGACTGACAGATACTGAATGAAATCCGCACTCTCACACTGTAGCAGAGATTGACAGATACAGAATGAAACCCACTCTCAAACTGTAGCAGGGACTGACAGATACAGAACAAAATCACCACTCTCACACTGTAACAGAGACTGACAGATACAGAATGAAACCCACACTCCCACACTGTAAAAGAGACTGACAGATACAGAACAAAATCACCACTCTCACACTGTAACAGAGAGTGACAGACTCAGAATGAAACCCACACTCTCACACTGTAACAGAGACTGACAGATACAGAATGAAACCCACACTCTCACACTGTAACAGAGAGTGACAGATACAGAATGAAACCCACACTCTCACACTGTAACAGAGACTGACAGATACAGAATCAAACCCACGCTGTCACGGCTGGTATGTACAGAATGAAATGCATATACTCTAACTGAATCAGAGAGTGACAGCTACAGGAACCCAATGTCACAGGCTGTACCAGGGACTGGTTTGTACAAAATGAGCCCCACACTCACACATTGCACCGGAGGCTGGTGGGTACAGAATGAACAACCTCTCTTCACATTAGACCCGCGAAATGAATGAAACACCCTCTCTCAAATTATCCGACTGAATATCTCCCGTTGGCTGATTGCCTCTGCACTGCTGTCGTTCTCTCTCACTAACTTCCCTTTCATTCTGCTCTGAATATTTCTTGTTTCTGCAACATGGCTCTACGTCTGTTTCAAGGTCCCTTCCTTTTCTTCCATCCCTTAATCGATATGCTGACTCAAACCTAAAATACCGCGTTTGACACGCTCAGTGAGGGAAAAGAAAGGGATGGAGATCGGCAGTTACCCTAATACACGATCTGAGGATTATTTGGCTGCGTCTTTGTGTGTGTGTGTGTGTGTGCATGTCTGTGCGCGTGTGTGTTTACGATGTTTGTGTGTGAGTTTTATGATGTGTATGTCTGTGTGTGTGAGTGTGTGTGCGTGTGTGTGCGTGTGTATGTGGGTGTATGTGTGTCTGTTCTGATAATCGTCTCTTATATTCACACCAGAGAGAAACGTGTTGATGGTAGTGCTCGTAACCCACAGGGCAGTAAATGGCAGCCTTATCAGCCCATTATATTCCTACAGCTAACTGAACACCACAGTATTTCAGTATCTATCTATTCCTCAGGTGGGTTCAAGAGCGGCTTTGTCCTCAGCGCAAGTAGTAAATATTTTTGCATGTAAATTATGAAATATATAAGTTACTTTTATGCATCAATATATGCATATACACACACAGAAACACATACATACACACGTAAGTATTATGACATTTACGAGCAGCCCCACACAGACACACACACACACACACACACACATACATACACACACACACACATACACACACACACACACACACACACACATACACACACACACACACACACACACACACACACACACACACACATACACATACACACACACACACACACACACACACACACACACACACACACACATACACACACACACACATACACATACACACACACACACACACACACACACACACACACACACTCGTAGAGATTCCACAGATCTGGAGCAGATAGTTTATCAGATGGAGGGAACACCGTGGTCAGCCCAGTTTTTTCGTCTTCCAATTAGCATGGAGCATTGGGATTGTGCTCAGAATCTCTGAAAGTTGCAGGAAATATGAATTCGTTCAGAATAAATCAATAGAATAAAATCCCCCCTCCCACTTTGTCTGGGAAGGTGGTTCCATAGCGACATGTGATTGTACATGTCTTTTGGTTTAGGTGTGTAAACCCACAGTCCGGCTTGTTCCAGTTCACTTTCACTGCCAACTGATAAGACAAGCAATTGATTCGGTTCATTTACAATTGATATTTATGATTTCTTGACTGTATCAGCGATCCTGCATCACGAGATAGAAGAAATGTATGAAGGGATTAAATAATGGCATTGGAGAGTGAGGAACCGGAAATGTAACTGCAGGAGAGCGAACAACTCCGGAAAATCTGGGTTTAATATGTTTCGTCTGTCTCCAATGCCGGATAGGAAGTCAGATCTCCATTGTTGCTAATTATTCTTGTACATTCTTCAGGTTTTCTGTTCTATCAGTTTTCATCTCGGAAAACACTCCAATGAAATGAGTTTTCATTTATTGCCATCGCACTGATACTCGCTAATTTGAAATACTACCCCTACGGATAAACTCAGAGAGCTGCTGCGGGTCTGCATCACGACTGAACGATGTTTTGCTTAAATTGTATAATATCAAATGAGTTTTCATCGCGTAATGACATTTAACCCAACTGGCTGGTAACGCCTGGCCATAGCCGATTGTGCCCGTCTGATTTTACCGGCTGATCACGCATGTAGAATTAGAAAAGGCGCAGGAAGAGACCTAGAATCTTCCAGAAGCTTCAGCATTTCAATGTTAGTTCCTAAGCAATACAAAATGAACCACGGCTTTGTCGGGCATAGTTTTCACGTTAGGAGCTAAATACGCAAAATAATCTGCCTGAGTTTTAAATTATCAAACCCACCCTTTCTGCAACCTTTCCTCGGAAAGGGTAACGGGATTCAAAGCGGCACAACGTGTGCAGGAATGTCCGGAAGATTCTGGTGTTTCTGGAAACAACTTCTTAATAACTTAACTTTTTAAAAGTCATTTACCAATTCCGGGTTGCACAATATGTTCCCATAAATCCCGAATTAACGAAGTGGCAATTTCAAAGGTGGCGACTCGATCAATACGTAAAGTTGTTCCACTAATTGGAACGTTTTCCGTAAACTGTTTGAGCCAGATGATGCGTGGGCATGACACACACTGACTGGAGAGAATATGATTGGTTCAGAGGAAGAAGCATATCTAATTTCACGTCACAGAGATTCACCCAGGAATATCTAAATAAAGTGCTAATGAAAAACCGGTGAAAAATATTGGAGAATGATTATATATTCAGTCCAGCAGAAACTTCAGATAGAAGGTCACCTGATGATTTTCATTTTGGATTTACTGTTTAAGCTCTTAGAACAAGTGTAGAAGACTTGAGAAACTGATGCAACGTGTCGCTGAATCAGAATAAATTCCATAAGACCAAAGGCCGTAGGAGCAGAATTAGGCCATTCTGTCAATCGGGCCCGCTCCGCCATTCCATTATGACTCATTTATTATCCCTTTAAAGACGGTTTTCCTGCCTTCTCCTCGTCGTCTTTAATCTAGCAAACTCCTACTTAAGTATAACTAATATCTTGAACTGCACAGCCAAAGAATTCCACAGATTCACTGCCCTCTGGCTGAAGATTTTTTTCCCATCTGTGTTCTAAATGAATGTCTTTTAATTCTGAGGCGTTGATCTCTGGTCCTAGACTCCCCACTGTAGGAAACGTTCTTTCAAAATCCTCTGTACCAAGAGCTTTCAATTTTCGATAGTTTGCCACGAAATCTCCCTTCTTACTGCTAAACTCCAGTGCATACAGATACAAAGTTATCAATCCGCAGTGATTGTTTTCAATCCTCTGTATCGGGAGCTTTCAATGTTCGATAGTTTGCCACGAGATCTCCCTTCATACTGATAAACTCCAGTGCATATAGACACAAAGTTATCAATTCGCAATAAATGTTTTCAACTCAGCTGCTTGTAACACAAGACACGTCAAACAGGGTCACAGTTCAATACAATTACAGCGCGAGAAAAGAGAATGAAACCTCGGAAAGCATAAACCGAGTGGATAGGTGAGAAACCGGTAGAACAGCTGATGTCAGTCGAGGAAGGAATTTAATTGACTTTATGTCCTTCACACACATGAAGAGGAAAATACTTACGTCACGTCTCCGTCTAAATGTGCAATGTGAAATCATAGTACTTTATAATAAATAGAACAATCAATGTAACATAGAAATACATTCAAATCACCGTGAGTTAATCAGTCTGATGGTCTGGTGGAAGAAGATGTCCCGGGGTCTGTTGGTCCGTGCTTTTATGTTGCGGTACCGTTACTTGGATGGGAGCAGCTGGAACAGTTTGTGGTTGGGGTGCCTCTGGTCCCCAGTGATACTTTGGACGCTTTTTTACACCTGTCTTTGTAGATGTCCTGAACCATGGAAAGTTCACAACTACAGACGTGCCGGGCTGTCCGCACCACTCTCTGCAGAATTCTGCGAGTAAGGGAGGTACAGTTCCCATACTCGGTAGTGACGCAGCCAGTCGTGATGCTCTCAATTGTGACCCTTTAGAAAGCTCTGAGGATTTTTGGGCTCATACCAAATTTCCTCAACCGTCTGAGCTAAAGGAGGCGCCGTTGTTCCTTTTTCACAACACACCTGGTGTTCACAGATCACGTGATGTTTATGCCGAGAAACTTGAAGCTGTTCAACCTCTCAACCCCAAATCCAATTATATCCCGTCTCCATTCCTCCTGTAGTCCACAATCAACTCCTTCATTTTAGCCACATTGAGGGAGAGGTTGTTTTCTTGACACCACACTGTCAGAGAGATGACTTCTTCCCTGTAGGCTATCTCGTTATTGTTTAGGGCCAATCAATTTAGTGTCCTCGGAAAATTAATTAGCAGATTATAGGTGTGGGTAGCGAAACAGTCATGTGTATACCAGGAGTAAAGGAGCGGATTTGGTACCGTCCTAAGGGGCTCATGTGCTGAGTGTCAGAGTGGTGGAGATGATGGAGCTCACTCTTGTGAATTGTGACGTTATACATTTTAGCATTATGGAAAGTATTAAACGATTTTTTAAACGCATCTAATATTCCTCATGTTCGACATCATTACTATAAAGGCCCTGTGCTGCAAACCTGCTACAGCAAGATTAACGTGAATTTGCTGTATGAGATTACTATCAGGCCAATAGGAAATTTGTCCCCATATGTTGTCGAATTAGAGAGAAGTTGGGCCGATGAAGAATTACATCTCATCCGGACTGTAGGATTCGATGCTTGCTGAAACTGGAAAGCTTCAGCCGGACAGAGAAAAGGCTATTATTCTCCCAGCATCATACTGGTATAGCAGACAAACCGGAAGTTTAAATAATGGGAAAAATCCGAACAAGAGGGAAAGAGAATGGATTGGCAGACACGGCCAGGTCACTAGGAAGGTTAGAAAATGGACACTTCAACAATGGATCTGTGTGTTTTAGATCCCGGATATCAGGGTGATATAACGTGCAAGGCAAATACATTTTTCAGAACGGAAAGACAAGCAATCTAATCTATAATAGAAAATTAAATGATTTTTCTTCTGAAATGACGGAAAGGCAGAACTGTTGGGAACTAACTTTTGCAGGTAGTTCAATTCATTAATGTGTTTAAAGAGTACGTATGCTTTTTCTTAGATATTGGAGAATTATTTGACCCTTTCATTTGAGCGGTACAGACTTCTGAAACATTTCAAAACTTAAGTAACCGGGGAGAGAAGAAGAGCTTTGAACTGCTCTCTGAATCTGGCCTGGGTCACTCCGTAGATAAATGTATTCGTGCAGATGCTGAAATTCTTAATCACAGAACCCCAAAACAGTGCCTGATAAAACCGAATGGACGTTTCCACGTCTGTTTAGAGGCATCGCATGAGAATGAAGACCAGAGTGGTTGTCGCCCAACAGGGAAAGGAAACTCGCCGACAGGCTGAAGAGCAGAATGATGGATTGTCTCCGACTCTCCATCTCCGGATCTCGCTGTTTCCCGCAATTTCCCTGTCCCTTCAGCCCCCTGCGGACCCTGCCCGCCGCCAGTATCTGTCTGACGCTCAGAGCATTGAGGGTCAAAATGAGGAAGAAAGGAAGTAGCGGATTCAACAGACGGTCCACCCAATAAAAACCCTCAAACGATCCCGAGAAAAGAAGTACGGACCAACCGAAACAGATCCAATCACCCCTCACCAGCAAGGCTACTCTTTCCATGTATATGAAAAAAAAATGGGATGATCTTTAAACAGAAACCGATCGATATTGCGCCGATCACCAAACCCGCAATTTTTGGGATGCAGTATTTTGTTTTAAATTTAGCGGAGCAAATGGCCACAAAGCGATCGGAAGTGAAAGCGACAGTAAACCACACGGAACAGTCAACGGCCACGTGACACATGACGTAGTGGACAAGGCAGAACGGAGCGTTGTCCAGGACTCCGGAATGTAATCCGTATGCTCGACCCATCTGGTAGAACAGGACTTCGATAATCACCACCATTAGATCGGCCGCAGCCATCGCCACCAGGTACCGCGTGACGCATTTGGAGAGACCGCAGTTTCCTCGGCTGAGAATGATGATCGCCACAAGGTTAACTACAGTGAAGCAAAAATGACCAAAAATAAGAAAAAAAAAGTAAATCAAATGCAATGTTTGCAGAAGTACAGCCATGAGTTGTTCGTTCATCACTGCTGGACATTATCAGAGGAAGTAATAAATACCAATCTATATGTGATTAGTTTGAACAACTGAGCACATTATAAAGCGTTTTACAGTAGCGCATGCTCACATTAATCTCTTCACCTTCACAGATGCAGCAGCGATGAGCAGAGTCCAAGAATGATGGAGCACAGAAACGGGTCCTTCGGCCCAATATCTCCATGCCGACCGACCTGGCCACCTGAGCTGGTCTCGTTTGTTCGCGTTTTGATCTCATCTCTCTAAGTTTTTCACATTTCTCAAACTGTCCAGGTGTATTTTGAATTTTGTTAATGAACCTCTATCGCCCTTTTCCTTTGTCAGAGCAACTTCTGTGTGAGAAAACATTGCTCGGAATCAAACTACATTTCTGCCCTCTGAAGTTAAAACTACCCCCTTTTGTTCACGATTAAGTTCCCTCACGGAGATGAAAGGCGGTATCTATACATTATCATGACTTTATGCACCTCTATTCAGCTATCCGTCAATCACCTGCCTCAAGGAATAAAATCCTATTCGGCTGAAACTCTCCCTGTAACTCAGGCCCTGGAGTCCACGCAGCATCTTAGTAAATATTATGTACGTTCCTCTCAGCGTACTTCTGCCTTTCCCATAACAGGGCGTCCAAAACTGTTCATGAACTCCAATTGCGTATCACCAAGGAAAGAGGTAGTGTTATTAAAGTGCGCATCTACGCTTCTTTACAACGGTTTTAGTTATTGTTCGATGGCAAAGTCAGATTCTGAAAGCAAAATCTTGCACCCCAGCCATCTTCCGTCTTTTTTCCTTTTGCTGTTTCGTGGACAAACCATTGCGCTGAGCAAAACATTTTTACACGGTTTGCAAATTGCACAGCACTTTCTTTTTTTTTAATCTGTAATATGCTTGTCAAACAATGACAAAACATAACTCACAACACAGGTAAACCCTGTCAGGAAGTCACCTCTGACAGGGAGTATACCAAAGTGAAATGTTCTGACTGAACGGCGTTGGTGGTTTCTGTCTTTATTGTTCCCATCTTTGACAGTGTTGTAACTTGAAACAATGAAGCAAACTTTAAACAAAAAATACCTTGAAGCTCTAAAATGTTCCAATGCAAATGTGGAAAGTTAATCCGGGACTGTTAGTATTTACAGTTCTGTTCGGAATGTTCCCTATTTCTAAACGGCATAAAAGTTGTAAATAGCTAGTAAATGAACTCAAGCAGTTATAACAAAGCCCAGAGAGCAAATTTCTTTCGAAGCGACTGGTTAGAACTCTTCACGGATCACACGTTATTGACAGTCCACCGCATCTGGATGTTTCCTTCCTCAATGCAGCTGCAGCACAGAATGACATTCTTCTGTAGATAATCGGTTACCAATGTTGAAAATAACTGGTTCATTGATTGTTGCTAATTACTGCTAATTAACAATTATTTCTCTGCTCTAACGAATCGTAATGCCAGTGGGCAAGCAACACGCCTTATTTCATTGAACTGAACGCAACACCATTCTTAAAGCCTCAAGAGGCGGCGGACGCTGGGACTGCAGCACTGAGTTGTTGTCAAACTACTCCGTGTAATGACAGGACATTAACTGTGCATCGCTAGTGACGACAGTAGTGTGTAATCCTGTGGGTGAGTCCACCTCATCAGCGCTCTCACATTGCAAGTGGATTCTCTGTCTTGTTATTTTGCTGTGATGTCGCAGCTTTAATATGATTCATTCTCCGCTGATTTTTTTTTGGATATGATACATTAGCATTAATGTTGTTGTTTTTTTCTGTCGCAAACCCTCACTGTTTGCACTTTTACCGGAGTCAGTCGCAAACACAGATGTTGGCGAGTATGCGGCGGGAAATGCAAACCAATGACCCCAGCATTACAGACATTGTCCGCTGCTGTACCAGATAGAGAAAAACAGAAAATATTGTGTCAACACCGGTTTTAATGCAATTAAGTACCAGTGACGATATTACAGAGTCACCAGGTGATTTTCGAAGTTGGATTTCAGAAAGAAGTTGATTCAGGAAAAAAGTGCGCATTAAGCTGCTAACGGTAAGTATGTATGTGTGCACCTCTTAAATATCTTATCACGAGTATGTATAAAATGTCCTACTCGTGCTGTGGAGTTTGAAACTGTAAAGTGACGGACAAAGCCGGTGTGGAATCCACCTGAGGAGCAGTTAGATACTGAAATACTGTTTCACTTAGCTGTAGGAATATAATGGGCTGATAAGGTTGTCATTCACTGTCCTGGGGGTTACGAGCGCAACCATCAACAGGTTTCTCCCTGGTGTGAATACCGTTATAAAATAAAATACTTTCTGCCGTCTGTAGATTTCATTCCGATTCTTCTCATGGTTGAACATAAAAATGCCCGTGTCCTTGGCATTACCTTCGCAGTGCCCTGCAGAAATAAGTGCAGGACCGATAAGTAGGGCCACCCCGTCACATAAAGCCATATTAAAATCCAATATTGGCACACACTCGCTCAGACGAATACACACACACAGTCGTGAACACAAACACATGGACTCAACATCCACACACACATACACAAACACACATGAACGTCAGTACATATATTAAATTCTTTGTCGATCTCCCAGTTCATGCCTTTCTCTTCCCAATCGGAACGCGCTGAACACGATGTTTCACGGTGGAGTCGGCATTTCGATTAAGGGTTGAAGAAGCAAAAGCGGAATTGATACAGCTGCAAGGCCATGTTGCAGAAGCAAGGATTATTTACAGCAGAATAAAAGAAGAACAACAATAAATTGGGAGAACAGAGTAATAGGCCAGTCGACCAGAGAGAGGATAGGATTGAGCATGCAGTTGATCACAAGGTGAAAATGAAGAGAGGGTTAATATGCAGTTGACATAAAATGCAGAATTAGTGAGTGAGAACGATAGCAGTGCAGAGGCAATCGACAAACGGGAGACACTCAGTCGGATAATATAAGAGTGTGGGTTCCATTCTTCACCTGCCCGTCACCGGTAGATTGTGGAGGGGTGGTCCATCCTGTACCCACCAGTCTGCGGTAGAGTGTGGAGGGGTGGTTCATCCAGTACTCACCAGTCTCCGGTGCAATGTGACAGTGTGGGGATCATTTTATAGATATCAGTCCCTGTTACAGACTGGGAGTGTCCGGTTCTTTAGTTCTCACTCTCTGGTTCATTGTGAGAGTGTGCATTTCATATTGTACATACCAGTCTCTGTAGAGTGTGCGAGTGTGTGTGTCATTCTGTATCTGTCACTCTCTGTTACAGTGTGAGAGAGCGGGTTTCATTCGGTGTCTGTCACTCTCTGTTACAGTGTAAGGGTGTGGGTGTCATTGTGTATCGGTCACTCTCTGCTACAGTGTGAGAGTGTGGGTTTCATTGTGTATCGGTCACTCTCTGTTACAGTGCGAGAGTGTGGGTTTCATTCGGTGTCTGTCACTCTCTGTTACAGTGTAAGGGTGTGGGTGTCATTGTGTATCGGTCACTCTCTGCTACAGTGTGAGAGTGTGGGTTTCATTCCGTATCTGTCATTCTCTGTTACTATGTGAGAGTGTGGGTTTCATTTTCCATTTATCTGCCTCGGATCCACCGTTAAGTGTGTCTTCTCAGTCCTGTACCTGTGAGACTCTGATGCATTCTGAGCACGTGTATTTTTTCTCCTTTTTTTCCAGCTGTCCGTCAAACCTGGTAAATAATCTTAAAATAGATTCTGTATTCCATGAGCTATTTTTAGAGCACGAGTCTCCTGCAGTCGGTTTTTGTTATGATTGTGAGATGGACAATGCACCGATGAATGATGACGGCTATATCCAGCAGGACATTCAGCGTCGTAGAATCTTATGGCAAACAGACCATTCGGTCCGACATCATTCTGCACGCTATTTTTTACTCAACCACATAGAACCAATTGAGCAGCACGTGATTTGCAACTTTCTGTGGTTTCGCAAAACAGCCTCGTAAATGTTGAATGAAAATTATCAAATTAAATAAATTCATTAATTTATATAAATAAGAGAGTAATTAAATTAATAATTTGCTCCACATAAGACCAACTGAGGCAGAGCGTTGCATGTTCCAGCAGTATTTATGTGAATACATTTCCTCTCAGCAATTCTAAATTGCTACCTTCACCGTGATCTGCTCTGTTATGTTTGCCGATTCTGTCACATATTTCTCAATGTGCACCAGACCATTAGTCTATTCGAGTTATGTCCCACTCATAAATAATATAATATTCATTTCGATTTTCTTAGATAACCTCAGAATTGTCTGCAAATGCCATGCCTTTCCCATTGATAAAATTGTGTCAACGTTGTTCTGTGCAGCACCGAATGAGTTTGTGAATTGGAATGCGAGGGAAGGTAAATTTTCAAAGTTGGAATTTCCCAAAATTCCAAATTGCAGCATCCGGTTAATTGATGAAATCCGGAGAATTTGGTGTCACTGGTTACGTCACAGCTTAGCCGGGAATGTTCCGCTCGTCAGGGACATGGTGGACGGAAGAGTTTGTTCCTGTGTAGCAAGACACCGTGATCTATATTACACTCACCAGTGCAGAAGAACGAGATGAATGGAGGAGAATGGGCAGCTGATGATTAATAGATTAATATTACAAGGTGAGCACGTCACATGGACATGTTGGGATCCTGGGAACAGTACAGCACGGGAACAAGCCCATTGACTCACAACTTCTGCTCTGAACAAGATACCGAATGAGACTAAACTCTGATGACTGTACACGACCCATCTCCCTTCACTCACTGCCTACACGTGTGCTTTGATTTAATATTTACCGTTCTGGAAGCTGGAGGGTATATCTCAAAAGATGGCAAACCTGTACTATCAGCTCCCTTGTTGATGTACATATTTTAGAAGGGAAGAGGAAACACCTAATTTAACAAAAAGTTGAATGCTCAGACTTCCCGGGAAGGGAGCAGGAAGGCTGGTGAGTGAGAGAAACCATCAAACTGTACACATATAGACTTAGTCATGAGACAGCATGTCATGGTCCGGTCTGTGAAAACAGCATTCCAGTTCACGGTCCAGTCCCAATTCCTTATTCCAGGTTTTCCGGGTTTCTCCAGTTTCTGTTGAGGCAACTGATTCTCGTTTGGGCTGCTTCATAAGTAGCTTCACGATTCAGCCTCTGGCTGCCGGATTGTTTCTGTCCAAACCCCTTGTCTGTATCCATTCCCTTCACCTTCCTCCTGAGGCCTAGCATAGCATAGCTTTGCCTCGCCTCACTTTGTCTCTGCCTGGAGCCTTGCCTCACCTCGCCTTGCCTCTGTCTGCAGCCTTTCCTCGCCCTGCCTTGCCGCTGCCTGGAGCCTTGCCTCGCCCTGCCTTGCCTCTGTCTGCAGCCTTTCCTCGCCTTGCCTGTGTCTGGAGCCTCGCCCTCATTGGAACTGTCTGTCTGTGTCCACGCCTTCGCTAGGTAGGTCCGGCCGTTTTGCCGCTGCCTAGCATTGGGAACTGTGTCGTCGTGTTCAGCGTTCTGTGTGATGAGTCCCGGCCCTATGTCCTGTACCCAAGGACGGCTCCTGGCTCGGTGTTCCATGTTCCTGACTCTCCCTCGACTCAGGCTCAGTGTCCTTCGCTCCCGTTCTTCCTCGATCAAGTCTCTGCGTTCCTGACTCTCCCTCGACCAAGTCAAGGCTTCGGGGTCTCGTCCCGTCCCGATCACGTCCAAGATCCTTGTCCTGTCCAAGCCACGGCTTTGTGTTCTCGTCTTGTCCATGTCCATCGCCCAGCCCAGGAGTTCCGTGCCCATCCCGGTGCTGGGGTTCCCTCGTCCTGTGCTGGGGTTACCTTGTCCGGTTCATGAGTCTCACCTACCGTCCTGTAACCTCTTCATGTCCTCGCCTGGTTCTGGGGTCCGAGCCCGAGTCAAGACCCAGGTTCTGGGTCCTTGTCCAGCCTCTGGCTCGGAGTCCAAGGCCAGGCTCCTAGTCCTCGGTTCGATGTCCAGGTTCCCTATCCTAGTCAGGACCTAGCCCAGGCCCGGAATCCTTGTCTCGTCTGGGGTCTGTGTCATGTGCAGCGTCCTTTCTTCCTTCCTTCCCCTGCTTTCTTCTCACGCCTAGTGCTGTTCCTGGTAGTTCAGTGTCTGTGTCTTGCTTTTGAGGCCACTCCCACCCCCACCCCCCGCACACACATATGACACAGCAAGAGGATCAGGAGTTAAAAAAGATACAACGTGCCGAGGAATCTGAGGACTTTGAGAAATATCGAGTGATGTAGGCACGGAATTGGATTGTAATTAATAATGGTAAATCTGTGGTGCCTAAATGGGAAAGAAATCAAGTGATGTATTGGCACCATGGCAACTGTGGGCATCAAGGTTCAGATAGATCTATGGAATAGTTGAAGAATCTGTGTTGGTGGCCGAAATTGCGAGGAGATGTACAACATTATAGTAAGAATTGTTTGGTTTGTGCCCGCTGAGAATCCCGATAAATCGGCTAGATAAGCAAAATGACTAAACGGCCCATGGGTCCCGGTCTTACCCTATGTTCTGAGAATAGCCTTCAGTAAGAAGCATCCTCTCCTGCAATTATACGTTTTATGTTGACGATCGGGAGACAAAATGAAAGGGTTAGATTTATCGAAGACCGAGTATGATACATTGGAATGAACAATGGCAAACAGCAAATAATTGACTCTTTTATGGAGGCTCATTATGATGCCGCCCATAACACGTGACGGAAGAAACGGCAGAGCGATGCTTGTTTAGAGGTGCAAGCAAAACCGCGGGCGGTTAAAATATGACAGAAGGTTATGATGTCACTATATCAGCCGAGCCCCATTAACCCTTCCAGAATAGTCGGGACAGAGTCAGTCCATCAGTATATCGAATTCAGACCGCTCCACATAAGTTAGGTTGGTATCATAAGAACCAACTCAAACACCTTGGAGACAGTCAATGTCCTCGAGTAACTGAGTTCCAGAAAACATATTGTCAATGGGATGCTCTGCTCCGAGATGAGATTATCCTCTTGCATTTACGTTTCAGGCAATCGACGGTGATGTGGATGATGGAGCGGTTGCCCCCTCAGTAAGTTGGGGGACTACTTCCATTTTGTACCCGGAGGATCGAGACAGTTCACATCTCTGCATTCGCCCGAGCCAAAGCCGAGACACTGGAAAAGAGAAACAAATGGGAAGGTGTTTTTGTTACGTGGACTTTTGGACATAAAGTGATTGATAATTTATCTGATATGAATGGATTTTAACAAGGTGTTAAATTTATCCATGGTAGGACCATTCATAATGTCAGAAGGTTTGGCATTCAGGGAAAGTTCGCTGATGGATTCTGACCTGACGCCCACAGAAGACAGAGGACAGTTGTCGATGGATTTCTCCCTGGATTTCGGTGACAGGTTTCCTGCAGAGGTCTGTACTGAGACCGCTCGCTTTTCGTGTTTTTATGAACGATTTAGATGAGGAAGTGGTAGGGTCGTTTATTGTGTTTTCAGTGATGTGGATGTTGGTGGAATTATGGATGGTATAGGAGGTTGTCACAGATTACACCAGGACAGTGACAGGAAGCAGAGCAGCGCTGAGCGGTTACAGATGGAGTTAAACCCGGAAAGGTACGAAGCGGTTCACTTTGGAAAGATGGATTTGAAGGCAGTAGTGATATTTTCTAGTGTCAACCCAGGGCCGCACATTAGTGTGAGTTCCACAATGGAAACAGAGTGATGAGACTCTCTCCAATAAGCCGAGGCCCGCTCATCGGTACGTACCAGAATCGGCACGGAGCGGTGCACTGCAGGAGCAGAATGAAGTGTGATTAACAGCTGAGCTTGAACATATCCAGTGTTCTGTATATTCATATAGTGACGCTCGAAAGGTAATATATCTGACAGTAAATCAGGAGGAAAAAAAGACAACTTAATCACAAATAATAGCACAGCCTGGAAACCTGCAGATTGTTCACAGATTTCACTTGCTACTTTTGTTCAAAGAGAGAATGGATGGAGAAATAGTGGTAGCATTGTAGCAGGTTGGAGAATATCTTTAAAGTTAAACAGACTACATCGTACGTAACGGATATGAAGTGGTCACGTCATTCACTGGCAGAGGTCAGATTCCTGCCAAACGGCCCATGTCTGCGCTGGAAAACATTGTTCTTCAAACTGAACTCAGCCCTCGCTAATCTCCCGAGGACACGATCCCTTTTTGATCACACGCCTCTGGAATATCGCTGTGGATCTTTTACAGTGTTTAGAGCAATATGTGCAGTGTATTTTATTTTAACACATGTCAGCTGTCACTGTGATTTCCATTACTCAAACCCCCGGAATGACTGTAACGAACGAACGAAAAGATGAATGAATGTTCCCCTTTAATAAAGAGGGTTTCTCCATTTCACCCGCCAGCTGCTTCCGACAACTTCAGAAGCGAATGTGCATGGTCAAAAATTACAAGATAAATTGACTTCAAGATGAATGCCTGTTTAAAGCAACACAGATACAAAAAGTATCATATTTGAATAGCTGAAGCCAGGTATCATGGAAAATAACATGAAAAATCCACATCTGTGTTCTTCTAATGTAAATGGATTGTAATATCCCCTGAGGAATCAAACTTGTGACACGGCAGCAGTGAGTAAAAATAGTTCAACGTAAGTGTTTGTGCATTTGGTTGTCACTAATGTCCCTGACGTGATAGCCACGCTAATTGCCTCAGTGGAATTGCTCTCTCCTCAATAAAAGTCTGCTAAACCGATCAAAAGTCCATCTGAGCAGCTGAAACGTTCCGTACAATTGAACGCTGCTTCTGACGGAATATGGGATATCCGGCGATTTACTACATCGCGGCCATTTTCTATCCCACCCTTGTAGCAGTTGGTGTCCCCGGTAAGATGCCGGAGCTGGTCACTTTATGTATGGTGCCGTCGTTACTCTGCTGCGTTATCCGCACTGTTACTAAGCACAGATGCTACCGTCGGCTGAAACGTGTTTCTGGAATGGAGGATTCAGGCATCCAGTGCTTTTATTTTCATTTTCCAGATTTCGTTCCTTTCTTTTGTCAATTAAGTTGGTGCCAATATTGAAATTGTTTCATAATTTCACCTCGCTCGGCTTTCTGAAGTGATGTTGGTCTCTGATTTTCCAGGTCCGAGTCTCTATCAGTGCAGACACTTCGACCTTATAACAACGTGGCAGCTTATTTAAATGATGGTCCCGTCTATTTTCCACACGTGGGTCTGTTCTTCTGTAAGTCATTAAATGAGAACGCGTACTTTGCATCTCCTCGATGCCGCTTTGTCACCGCTACAAACAATCCCGTCAGCTCTTTCACCTCTACTAATGGAAACGGAGTTGTTTACAGGAACGATAGACTGCTCACCGGTACGTGAGTCGTGGAACTCGGATGCCTCGCTCTAAACTGTGGGAAGGTCGCCAATCCACTGACACTCACATCCGTCATTGTCCTCCAGCCGGAGTGCAGCGACCGAGACCGCACACACTGGATTCCCGCTTTCCAGTTCCAAACAGACCATACACTGCATAGCATCGGTAGAATGGGGACATTCAGGGAGCTGACCATATTTCTATTTTGTTTCCAAATTTCTTGCAGTTAATTTAACGGCGATTGTGATCCTTTCTCGGGGAAAATGCGGACTCTCCAATTGCATCACCCGTTACCTGGTTGGAATGGCGACAGCGGATCTGATGGTGGTTATCATTGTTGCTTTAGTGGAACAGACCAACAATATCTACATTTATTCCAGATCCCTGCTCATCACTCCTGTATGCGCTCTGACACTTGTATTCAGGATGGTACGACGGACTGTTCTGTTTGGTTCACGGTCAGTTTTACCTTCGATCGCTTCATCGCAATATGTTGCCGAAAGCTGCGGGAGCGATACTGCAGCGAGCGAACAGCAACAGTGGTTATCGTGACCGTGGTTATAGTGAGCTGCGGGAGATGTGTCCCGTGTTACTTTGCCCTTGAACCTTACGTTATCATGAACAACATGCCGTGGCGGTGCGCAGCCACATACGAATACGTTACTTCACCCGTGTGGAAAGGATACGAAATACTGGACAGTATTTTAAAACCATTGCTACCAATCGGTTTAATCCTGATGTTTAACGGGTTAACCGTAAGACATATCATTGTGGCAAATAGAGTCCGCAGAAGGCTTCTGCACAGCAGCGACAATCAGAAAGATGCCGAGGTGGAAAAACGCAGAAAATCGATGATTTTGTTGTTTTCTATATCAGCTAATTTCATATTATTTTGGACGCCCTATGTCGCCCATTCCCTGAAATGGCAATTGGAAAACTATTTTTACGTGAACAGATATTTGACTTCCCCGGTATACATCCTACAACAATTTGGGTTCATGTTGCAAGTACTCAGTATGTGCACCAATACTTGTATCTATACCCTGACACAGAGGAAATTCAGAGAAGAGCTGAGGAATGGGGTGAAGTATGTTTTTACATTAAATGGCCATCTGTGTAGATAACGCCCATGTCCAATTACAATTCAGCGGAGTTTTCAAATAAAGTCGTTTTACAATGAACCGGTTTGGCAAATAAGTCGCAAATTCAAACAATCATATGCCTGGTCATCCGGAAATTGCAGATGTTGAGGAAGATTGCTGACTTCATACAGGTCAAGCAGGTAGCAATACAAACGCTCAATGCGGCTGGCGTGATTGTTACATTGGTTGAAGTATGTTCCAAACTATCACAGACACTCGACTGTGACAAGGGCAGGAATGGTTTCAGGACCTTCCTTGTTTTAGATGTTTCAAAATGGACATGGCCGGGTAACAGAGTGTAAAGGGAGTGCGATGGCTAACCAGGGGTAGTATCACAGCTGCAGAAAGGCAGGACAACGTGGAGCGTTCGTTTGTTAATAGATGGCGAGACAAACACATCACCCCATTTGGAGTATTCTGTACAGCCTCCAACCAGATTAACAGAAAAAAAACTGCAACGAGAAAACTGAGGAACGATCGGGAGTGGAACGTGGACTTATGCCATGTTATTGGAATGTAAAATTAAAACCTACCTAATATTCTTCGGCATATTCCCAGGGTAAAAGGTTCAGGTATGGCATAATTTCTCAGTTGTGTCCAGGAAAGATTCATGTCACTATAAGAAGTCAGGTGGACTAGCGAGCGGTTGATACCGGATCTAATATTAAGAAAGGAAACGGGTCAGGTGACAGATCTCTCCGCGAGTCAGCATTTCAGAAGATAGGGAGAACTCCCCTACATTTAGCTTGCACCTGTGTAGGACCAGGAGCAGGGAAGTATTTAATTGGGGGTCTGCGAATTATGGCGCTTCCTGGCAGGAACTTGGGAACGTACAGTGGGAAATTATAGACAATAGACAATAGGTGCAGAAGTAGACCATTCGGCCCTTCGAGCCTGCACCGCCATTTTGAGATCACGGCTGATCAATTACTATCAATACTCTGTTCCTGCCTTGTCCCCATATCCCTTGATTTCCCTATCCATAAGATACCTATCTAGCTCCTTCTTGAAAGCATCCAGAATTGGCATCCACTACCTCCCGAGGCAGTGCATTCCAGACCCCAACAACTCTCTGGGAGAAGAAGTTTTTCCTTAACTCTGTCCTAAATGACCTACCCCTTATTCTCAAAACATGCTCTCTGGTACCGGACTCTCTCAGCATCTAGAACATATTTCCTGCCTCTATCTTGTCCAATCCCTTAATAATCTTATATGTTTCAATCAGATCCCCTCTCAATCTCCTTAGTTCCAGCGTGTACAAGCCCAGTCTCTCTAACCTCTCTGCGTAAGACAGTCCAGACATCCCAGGAATTAACCTCGTGAATCTACGCTGCACTTCCTCTACAGCCAGAATGTCCTTCTTTAACCCTGGAGACCGGTGAAATGCGCAACAGATATGTAGGTATTGTTTAGGGAGCACTGACATGGGGTTCAGTAAGGGCTTGTCTCATTGACGCAGGGAAAGGATGATAGCGTAAGTTAAACTTAGGTGACCAGAAATATGGACGAAACAAGAAGAAGAAAAAATATAGTTTAGGTTTAGGAAGAAAGGATCGGGTAGGGTTATGGCGAGTCACAATGCAGACAGCAAAGGATTTAACAATTGACTTAGAAAAGGTATAAGGGGAGCTGTGAATGCCTTAGCGAGTTGCACTGAAGTAAGGGAAGAACAGGAGGATGACTAGATCGAGTGTGGGCAGACCAGAGGAAAATTGTGTTTGGAGTCAAGGAAGTGGTGAAGTGTCCTTACTGAATACATTGATGAATATGAACACAGAGTCAAAAGGCTAGAACGTGCCGACGCTAAGGAGGATGCGCCGGAAACTTCGAAAACATTATGATAGGTGATTCTACGGTGCCGAAAGGGATATAGTCCAGGTCATTTTGGAAAGCGAGCGAAGATATTGCTGTAATTTTGGACGGGATAACTGTGTCTTCGTTGGTCAAGGATGTAGAACTAGAAGACTGGGGGGGGGGGGGCGGTGGGTGGCAAATGTTATTCCTTTGTTAACCAAAGATAATAGGGAGACTCCTTCGAATTACAGACCAGCGAGCATTATGTCAGTCGTGGGTCAAAATTTCGGTACACTTTACAACTATATTTGGACTTCGCAGTTATAGAGGGAAATAACCGATTTAATCTGACCACCTAGCAGCAGCTGGATAATTAATGGAATTAGGGCTGATGACGTAAGCAAATCGCTGAGCTAATGATTACACCGCCACGTTATCTAAACTGACCTTCCATTTACATATTACAGGGCAGATGCTACAATGACCTCAAAACAATCTTTTCCAATGAGACCTGCAACTTCAAACCAGCATTTCAAAGTGTTTCAAAGTAATCAGCAGCTTTTGCTGCTCATTAAAAGAACCAGCCTTCCAAAATGCCAATTACAAATTCCCAATTCAAGTAGACACCATTTTATCCAAATGACAATTTACTTCTGAATCGTGATTTTATCGTCTCGGGTGTAGAAGCGGTCAAATTTCGATCCCTTTAACCCTGAATCCACACGGCCGGTGTGGAGTCTGTGTCTCCATCAGAAACCCATAATAAATGAACCATACATAACTACACAAACTAAAAACTCTGCGAAAGCAAACCAAACATCCGGGCTTAGACTTCTCTTCCTGCAAAACCATCGCAAGCAATTGGAGAATACAGAATAGACAACTTCCAAAGCAAAAGGCCTCAGCACGTATTCTAAAGAACTTAGGAGAGTGAGACCTGGAGACCTGAGACTCACATACATTAACACCTTAGAATTTCGGAATGATATGTAGCCTCCGAATTTCGCATCAGTTCCTGGAAAACACTTCTCGCAAGGAGACACAAATTTTCTGTCTCATCTATGGTGAAAAAAAAGAGTAATTCAACCCCCCATCCAACACAAACTACAGAAACACATGACTGCCATCAAGTCATTCGTGGCCGTAATCTTTCTATTTCTCTTTCAATTGAACTCAATTATGTCCAAACCTCGTGCTATATTTTAAATCCGCGATACATTCATATTTTCAAAATAGCGCAGAAAATGGCATGCCCTTATTTGTTCAATAGTTAATAAACAGCTGTAATGGCAACCATACAACAGTTAGTAACGCCTTTAGACTCCAAGACAAGGAGACGCAGAAAGTAATGTATCGTCCAGGAGTTAATATTCAACACAATGAAAAATATGGCGTCTCCACAACTCCAAGCATTCAAAGACTTCCGAGGTTTCCCAGCTCCAATTTCTGACCGAGGACAGGATTCGGATTAAATGAACCCTTTGTTGTATAGTATCAGGACTACTGATCCCCTGTACCTCCGATGAAGCAACAGATTTGTTCACTGTACTGGGGCCGCTGTCACACCCACCTCCAGCCCGGAACCGTTGTCTTTACCGCCTTACTGAAGGAGTGAAGGTATTTTCCTTCAGTATGATACTCCCTTCATCATCTCACATCTGCACTTCTTTCTTCTCCTGCTATGACCATCCATTTTACTCAATTTCCATGCTTCAGTGTGTGGATTGAAAGAGGGACTGAAAAGCATCAACAACTTTCTAGATTGTTCGGATCTGTGAGACACTGAAGTTCTAACCCAGACATTGAGTCAGACAGCCACAGGAAGCAACTGCACAGAAGCAGGATCTTCAATCCGTCAGGCCCGTGAGGAATTATTTACACTGCCTACTGCCATCGACCTCACCCGGACCGTGGCCATCCATATCCCTCTCATCCATGTACTTATCCAATCATCTCTTAAACGTTGAAATTGAAAATTCAATTACCGCTTGTGTTGTCAGCACCGTCTGCACTCTGACCACCCTCTGAGTGAAGACGTTTTCCCTGATGTTTTCCTTAAACATTTCACATTTCTCCCTTCTCTCATGATCTGCAGTTGTATTCTCGCCCAACATCAGTGGAGAAAGCCCGCTTGCATTTACACTCACTATACGCCTCTTAATGTTGTATACCTCCATCAAATCTCCCCTCAGTCCACTACCCGCTCGGGAATAAAGTGCTGACATATGTAATCTTTCCTTTTAATTCAAAACATTCAGTACCCGCAATAGCCGTGTAATTTTTTTCTTCATTTTTTTCAATCCTATTTGCATCTTTCCTGTAGGTAGTTGAGCCCAACTGTACACAATATTCCAATTCGGGCCCCAATAAAGCCTTAAATCACAGCAACGTAACGTCCCAACTCCTGTACTCCATACTTTGGTCTAGGAAGGCGAAAGTGCGAATAGCTTTACGACCCTGTGTAACTGTGCCGCAACTTTCCCTGTATTATGGACCTGCATTCCCAGAGTCGTTTGTTCTATCGTACTCCTCCGTGCCCTATTTCTCATTGTGTCAGACCGACCCTGGCTGGTCCTCCCAATTTGCAAATTCCAACACTTGTTTGCGTTAAATCCGATCTGACAGTTTTCAATCCATTTTTCCAGCTGGTCCAGATCCCGCTTCATGCTCCGGTACTCCTTCCCGCTGTTGACTACACCCGTAATGATGTTGTCATCGGCAAATTTGCTCATCCAGTTCACAACATTATTATCCAGATCGTTGATATAGATTAAGAATAATAACAGCTACAGCGACGATCCCTGGGACACTCCTTTCGTCACAGGTCCCCAGTGAGAGAGACAATCATCTATTATCACACTATAGCTTCCCCAACATAGCCAATGGCGAATCCATCTTATTACCTCATCATGGAAGCCAAGCGACTGAACCTTCTCGAACATCCTCCCATACAGAACCTTCAGAAACTGCTTGCTGAAGTCCCTGCTAGACGGCCTCCACTGCCTTGCCACCACACCATTCCCGGTAACTACATCGTAAAGCTCTGAGAGATTGGTTAGACATGACCTACAAGGCACTGGCCCATACTGACTATCGCTAATGTTCCTGTTTGTCCAGATACTTCCCTTCATACCCCATGACCGGCGTAGTCTGAACACCGAGGACAATTCCTCATTACATAGTACTTGGCGAGTCCCTTCCGAGCAAAGATATCGAGATCATCCAGCGGTCGGTACTGATATTTATGGTCTATTGTTCTTTAAATTCTCCTGCACTTTATTATCCGACGCACTGAGAGTACTCTGGAAAAGCAAGGCGTCATAGCTTTAATTAGTTAATCGACTTGCTTAACTATACCAAGACACAGTACAGTACATCGAGCACAGTACATAGAATATTACAGCACAGTACACGAGGTTCTGATAGGTTTTCAACTAAATGTAAGTTCGATCTAACACAACACCGCTGCATCTGAATCAGAATCAAAGGTTTCAATGGTAAATTTAAAGAATCAGAACCAGATTTAATATCACAGACATACGTCGTGAAATTGTTATCTTTATGATAGCAGTACAATGAAATACAGGATAAATAAATCTAGAGAAATCAAAACTGAGATGCAGGTGGCAGCGGGGAAAAACGCTGTTCCTGAATCGCTGAGCCTGAGCTTTCAGGCTTCTGTATCTCCTTCCCGATGGTAACACTGTGTAGAGGGCACGTCCCGTTAGTCGGCAATGTTAATGATGGACGCCACTGTGAAATGATTCATCCCTTGTAACAATTATTAACGAGATACAGAGAATGTGTATTTACCAACAAGTATCTTTTTATTATTATACTAAAAGCACGTAGATTTACACACCATCTTCCTGTGTGCACCCTACTCTAAATCCTGACAGTCCATTAACAGTCAATGAAGATAAAAGGTATTATCCGGGAAAAGAATCTACGCTGGCAAGACAATTCATAGAAACACGGAAAACATAGAAAATCTACAGCACGATATAGGGCCTTCGGCCCACAAAGTTGTGCCGAACATGTCCCTACCATAGAAATTACTAGGCTTACCTATATCCCTCTATTTTTGGAAGCTCCATGTACCTTTGCAGAAGCCTCTTAAAAAGACCCAATTGTATCCGCCTCCAGCACTGTTACCGGCAGCCTATTCCACGCATTCACACTCTCCGAGTAAAGAAACTGACATCTGCTCTGTACCGAATCCCCAGTACCTTCAAACTTGTGGCAACCGTATCAGCCCTGGGAAAAAGCCTCTGAATATCCACACTATATCATCATCTCCGATCCTCATGTTCCCGATCTCCACGTGTCCGTGTGGCCCTACTTTTCGGCAAAGGTTGGTCTCTGGCCGCTGGTGAGTTATTCACCCCTGCATATCTGAAGCTCTGGGATCTTATATTGTTCCTCATCAATTGAACCATTGGATCCCCAAACCATTGGCTCAAGGTCACCTGATCTACCTGGGTCACCTGGTTACTGATCATTGCACAGAGCTACAACCAACATATTTTACGTGGCTCTGCCCACCCCAGCCTTGTGTATTCGTATCTTTGCACCCTGGACTGGTCCAAACCAGTTAAATGAGGCAACCCAGACAGAGTCTAACGAGACTACAGATTGCCTGTTTGACATGTCTGGCATTTTACATAACAAGTAGCTGCTCCTCTGAGCATTGTCTCGGGTTTATTGCTCTGATTAGATTGTCCCAGAGGTCAAGAATCAGGTCAGAGTCCACGCCTTTTGCATAACAAATGGCGACTTGTTTGAGAATGGTCTCAGGTTTAGCAGATCATTACCTGAAGCTCCCTGTGTCCACATTTCAATTCCTCTGATTAAATTATTCCAATGCAGGAAACAGTTCATAGCCCACAAAATGGGTGCGGGCGGGGCAGAGAGAACTGGTTTGTCTTTGATCAGTCTGTAGCTTCTACTGGCCAACACTGTTTTATGAGCCATTCAATCTGACACGACGGTATCTTTCTCGGGTCTGCCTGTCGTCTGAATGCACCAGGGCGGATGATAGAGGTTTGGCGGAGATGCCGAGTGCTGTAGGGGTCGAAGGGGGTTTAATGATATGCGGTGTGATGTAGGGGTTGGAACGATTTTGTTCCGTGCCCCATAACGGGTTAAAAGAACCAGCAGAAATGAACATACCTGGACTGTGGTATTGTTACAAACAAAACACTATTTATAGTATCTAAGTAATTAAGGGAGATTAAGGGAGCTGGGGCTTCTCTCTTTGGAGAGAAGGAGGATGAGAGGAGACATGATAGAGGTGTACAAGATATTAAGAGGAATAGACAGAGTGCAATGCCTGCGCCTTTTCCCCAGGGCACAACTGCTCAATAAGAGGACATGGCTTTAAGGTAAGGGGGGGGGGGGGGGAGTTCAAGTGTGATATTAGGGGAAGGTTTTTTACTCAGAGAGCGGTTGGTGCATGGAATGCACTGCCTGAGTCAGTGGTGGATGCAGATACACTACTGGTTTAAGAGACTACGAGACAGTTATATGGAGGAACTTAATGTGGGTGGGGGTGTTACATGGGAGGCAGGGTTTGAGGGTCAGCACAACATTGTGAGCCGAAGGGACTCTAATGTGTTGTACTATTCTATGTTCTATGTAATATGTAATATAGTAATATAACACCAGATAAACCAAACAGGTTAGCAGATTTTATGCATTTATAAGTGTGTAAAATAATAACCCAAATTTCTTCAAGCTTAGATGGTAAATGATACAGTCTTACGATGGTATAGGAATGACGTCATTTCAGTTCTTGATATTAAGTTGAGTAGAATTGAGGAGAGAGAGAGAAGAAGAGAGAGGAGAGAGGGAGAGAGAGAGAGGAGAGAGTGAGAGAGAGGAGAGAGAGAGAGAGAGAGAGAGAGAGAGAGAGAGTGGTGATTTGTTTTCCAAGTAAGCCGATGCCAACGAATTTTCCTCCGAAGTCCTGTTAAGGTTACCGACTGTGATCACACAAAAGGGTACCGTTTTCACGCGGTAAAGCTATCAACACAGACCAGGGTTAAACACACGGAGAGCATTCCACTCGTCACCCCCTTTTCTACACTGCGAGCAGAACCCTCACTTCAGTGGACAGTGAAAGACAGTGTCTATTTCTTCTGTATTTCTGTCCTTGTCTTCCGTGTGTCTGTGTGAAAAGTCAGCTGACCTTGTATATATCCCAAACATGCTGAACGCGAGCTGCCCATTATATATCCCCACCCTTCCGTAACCATGGAGACTCACGGGGCTGTTCGGAGCTCTCTCTCTCTCTCTCTCTCTCTCTCTCTCTCTCTCTCTCTCTCTCTCTCTCTCTCTCTCTCTCTCCACTCCCTCCCTCTCTCTCTCTCTCTCTCTCTCTCTCTCTCTCGCTCTCTCTCTCTCTCGCTCTCTCTCTCTCTCTGTCTCTCCCTCCTCTCTCTCGCTCTCTCTCTCTCTCTCTCTCTCTCTCTCTCTCTCTCTCTCTCTCTCTCTCTCTCTCTCTCTCTCTCTCTCTCTCTCTCTCTCTCTCTCTCTCTCTCTCTCTCTCTCTCTTTTAAAGCAACATTTCATATTGAATAACGCTTACGATGTCGTCGCACCTCCCTACTCTTGGAAAAAAAGTTTGATCAAGGAGCAAAAGTTTTTGTCTAACTGTAGATTATAGAATATGAAGCAATACATACCTGATTAACATGTAGCTGACTACAGAAGCGTAAAAAATACTAGTTTCTATCTCATTCTTAAACTTAACATGCAGACAATCAATCCACCATGTTATTGTCTTTACCTTTCACATACTTTGTTACATAACCAAATTTCCTGAAAACCAAATCCTGTTATCTTCAAACTAGCGTTTGATCACACATTTTCTCTTTTACATTTCACCACAGAACAATTAACCATCACGTCATCAGCTCCAACTGCGCTTTCAAGGACGGCCTGAACTTTATCCTGCACAGGTGCTAACTCCTCACTCATGTTTTCTAAACTAAGCCCATTCGCTGAACTTCCAACGAAGTCCTTTGTTCCAAACAAGTCACTAATTCCATCACCAAGATCTTTAGTTCTATATGTTTTCCATAGGAACATCTGCAGATGGTCTCTCTTGGTCAAAACAGCACTTCCCTTTGTTTTAAGAAGTCCCCAAATCCAGTGTCTCCAATTCCCAAACTTGAACAACATCACAAGGTGTTTATCGTTAAATCCAAAATATAGTTAATCAAATCAATGTGTACTGTCTCCGCATCTGAGAGAGCTGTTTCTGCCAGCAAGGTCAAAGGTCTTGAAACCAATGTATACTTCAGAGCTACTTTGTTCAAATGTCCAGAGAAACCACCATTCTCAATATCTTCAATAACATTCACCTCACCAGTGTTCATCTCATCACAAACTTTTAGATCACTGTCTACTCAAGTGACTGAGAATCTTCAAATTCCACTGGTACCAAGGCTAACCCATTATTCACTGAACCAAGTCCATCTGACACAAAAGAACTGCATTCCTTTTCAACCGGGTCAAACACCTCAGACCTTAACTGAGTTTCAACACAAGGTTCAGTACCCTGTAAATTCACAGGTGCTTCCAACAACCTGAACACAGGCAATCGGGCCAGCTGCCTCTTCTACGCTTTCAGTACTAGCCCCAAATTTAAATGCCAGTTCACCCTGATTACCGCAGCTACTCTCTTTGAGGCTCTCATTCAGGGAAAACTTAACCTCATGGGTTAAAGTAAACTAGTCTGTTGACTTCAGCCACTTTCTCATCATCCCTTTAATTTTTCTAACCGAAGCTGAACCTCAGCCTGAGTAGGTTTACTTTCAACACCATTTCCCACACATCCTCTTCAAACGTCCCCTTGCATATATAATGCTCTGCTATTAGCGGCTGTATTATCGAAATCCTCATCCTAGTGCTCACCTTAAGTTTTAACTTATGAGTAATTCCCAGCAGCAAATCCCTCTTAGCATCATCTCATACTTCAGGGGCTGGTTCCACAGAAACCTACCAACCTCAATCTCCATTGCTGCTGATTTTCCACTCAAGGAAATCAGAAGCGTTATTCAACAATAAGATCAACCACTAATCACTCAATTAAGCCCCTAACAAATTCAGAATGGCTCCCAGCATTTTTTTCCATTCCCTGGACGAGCCCCCAATTTTACCACGTATCTCGTAACGGGTTAAAAGAACCATCAGAAATATAACAACCTGGTGTCTGGTTTTAGAACATTGAGCATAGAATAGCACATCACGGTACAGGCTCTTCGGCACACAATGTTGTGCCGACACTTAAACCCTGCCGCACAACTTAAATTGTAACCACATATCACCCTGGTTCCCCACACTGCCAAATGTCCCGACATTTACTTTGTACTCTACCTTGTAGGTTGTCCTTCCAAAGTGTACCACCTCACACTTCTCCGTGTTGAACTCCATCTGCCACTTCTCAGCCCACTTCTAACTCTTTGCGTGATTCCAGTAAACCGATCTTCGATTCGTGCCAGTATCTTTCCTGTCATACCACGAGTTGCGATCTTGATTGGCAGTCTCATGTTGCAGCAAGTTACTAAAAACCATCTGAAAATCCTAGAGAAAAACAACAACTGCCTCTCCTTTGTCTATTCTGCTTGTTATTTTGTCAAAGAATTCCAAGAGATTTGTCAGGCAATATATACCTTGAAGAAAACCTTGCTGAATTTGGCTTACTTTAGCATGCGCAATGTACCCCGAAAAATCAGCCTGAATGGAATCCAACAACTGAGGTCAGATTTTCGGTTCTACAATTTCCTTTCTTCTGCTTCCCTTCCTTCCTAAAGAGTGGGGTGACATTTGCAACTTCCTAGTTCGGCAGAAACATCCCAAAATGAGGACAATCTTGAAAGATGATTACTCATTGTTTAAGAGAATCATGAGGGGGAAGGTCTTCACTCAGAGGTGGTGAGAATGTGGAATGTGTTGCCAGAGCCAGTGGCAGGATCGACTTTCAACATTTCAGAGAAGTTCGGATGGATATATGGATGGGAGGGAAAGGATGACTAAGATTCCGTTAGAATTTGCTAACTAGGCAGATTAATGGCTTGACACAGACTAGACTGACCGAATGGAATTTTCCTGTGTTGTCATGTTGCATGACTCTAATACCTTCACAAAATATCCAGCTATCTCTTTCTGAGCCCTGATGTGTACATCATCAGGTCCAGGAGACTTATCTACCTCCAGGCGTTCCAGCTTCCAAAGCACCTTTTCTCATTAGTAATGGATCTACACTCACATATGTCCACGATACTCTTGAATTATTGCTTTTTTTTAAAGAAGATGATAAGTCAGAGTAAGTTTTGTATAGGGCAGGGGAGGAAGAATAACAAGGAGGTACTTCATCGGTGAAACTGGGAGAAGGGGAGGTGTGTTAATTTAAAAAAAAACCTCTTCAGGATATGTTTGTCCTAACGAAACCAGAATTGAGCCGTGCATGACGGAATGTGTAACACTAAAACAAAATTCACACCACTAAACTTAAATGAGAGCACAATCCAGAAACATGGTCTCTATGGAAGATCAAGTCGACCACTCATGTCCGTCCATAGAAGACATCCCAGCGAATTGAGCAAACAATTTCCTAACAAATTGAGAAATGAGTGTGTTCGCGACCGCTGTACCTCAGGTTATACCAGCTCGAGGCAAGAAACAAGTAAAAATTAATAATAACTTTTTGAGGTTGACAAACCCTGTATAAACATTCGATCGCTCCTTCATCTTTAAACGTAGATGAATTAATTAAATGGTAGAACTATATTCTAAAGGTATAAACATGAACTTTAGACAGGATCAGTGCAGAGCAAAATTATGAAAGTTGCAATAGAGCTGGTAGTGTATGAAGCAGATCACCCAGATACAATACAACTGAGAGATGGATATTTAAAAATAGACCAAAATACATGGGAGCACAGTTAGGTTATCGAGTCTGCTCTGCCATTTCATCATGGCTGGTCCAATTTTCTTTTCAGACCCAATCTCCGGCTGTCTCCCTATATCCCTTCATGTCCTGACAAGTCAAGAATCTATCAGTCTCTGTCTTAAATAAGCACAACGTCTTGGCCTCCACTCTACCTGTGGCAACGAATTCCACAGATCCACCACTCTCCGGCTAAACTCATCAATGTTGCAAATGGGCGACCCGCTATTCAGAAATTGTCTCCTCTGGTCCTAGACTCTCCCACCATAGGACACATTCGGTCCACATTCAGCCCATCGAGGAATTTCGCTAGGTTTAAATTGTATCACCCATCATATTCTCTTCATATGACAAGGTATCCAATCCTGGAATCACTTTCATAAACCCCTGTTAAACTCACTCAAATGTTAACCCATTTTTCCTAATATCAGCGGCCCAAAACAGCTTACAATCTCTAAGTGAGTTGTTGTGCTTTTTAAGTTCACGGCTGATGTGAACAGACCACGTGAGATCCTCTGTGATGTGGATGCCGAGGAACTTCAGGCTGTTCACCCTCTCAACCTCAGATCCATTGATGTCAATAGGAGTTATCCTGTCTCCATTTCTCCTTTAATCAACAGCCAGCTTCTTTGTTTTTGCGACAATGAGGGATGTTTTTTTTTTTACTTGACGGCACTGTGTCAGAGAGATAACTTCTTCCCTGTAGGCCACTTCGTTATGTTTTGAGATTAGTCCAATCAATATAGTATCGTCGGCAAATTTAATTAACAGATTGGAGCTGTGGGTGGCGATGCAGTCATGGGTATACAGGGAGTAAGGTAGGGGCCACAGTACATGGCCCTGAGGGGCTCCTGTGTTGAAAGTCAGAGGGGTGGAAGTGAGGGACCCCACCCTTTCTACCTGCTAGCCATCTGAAAGACAAGGTCGAGATCCCTGAGCATCCTATCGAGCCTTGGGGGAATTATAGTGTTCAATACTGAACTGTCGTCCAAGAATAGCATTCTCACATAAGCATCCTTCTTCTCCAGTTGTGTAAAGGACGGTGTGTAGAACAGTGGCCATTGCGCCGCCTGTCGATCAGTGGTGTCGGAAGGCAAATCAAAAGGGGTCCAGCACCCTCCTTTCATTAAAGGGTTACATACACTAATCACACATGCCCGCGTCAGTCACCAAGTAATCTCAATGCCCCGCTGTGTCCCCACAAACTCATGCCATTCCCCATACCCATCCCATTGCCCCACTCTCAGCACACTTCCTCGGGTCAGGAACCAAATTAATCACTCTACCGGCTCCCGTCCCACATCCCAGTGTCAGTCCTCAATGTAATTAACTGTGTAAGTGGAATTCTGATGATATTATGCTGAAACATCAAAGCATAAATCAGGAACGGACATGTCCTGTCCTGGAAAATGCACAATGGGGAATGTGAAGGTATTCTAGGCTGCACTTACATGGGGTTCAGGACAGATTTGCCCCATTCAGACAGGGAGAGGACGGTCGGGTGAAGGAAACATGGTTGTCAAGAGATGTGATACAGCTGGTCAAGAGGAAGAAAGAAGCTTTAGGAAGCTGACCTCAGGATTAGAACGCAAGGATCGGACATGACTGTAGATTTATAAAGTAGCCGGGGACAAACTGAAGAATTGAATTAGGATCACTAGACACGTCTACAGAAGGTCTGCAGTGACTTTCAGGAAAACCCCAAGCCATTCTAGATGTATGTGAAGAAAAAGATGACTAGAGTGACTGTAGGACAGGTCGGGAATAGAAGATGAAACAAGCCCCTGAAGTCGGGGGAGGAAGGGCAGGTCCTGAATGAAGACTTTAGTTCAGTATTCACCAGTGAGAGGGACATTTGTGAGGAGAGCGTTAAACAGGCCGATGTGCGACAACTTACCGAGGTTAAGAGAGAGGATGTACTGGAACTTTTGAAAAAAAAATACAGTAGGTTAAATATGTCTTCCTGTGTGGTCGGGAGAAAGCCTGGGTCAGCGGTGAGTCCTACTTCAGAGATGGTAAAATTATTAGAGAGCTTTCTTAGAAACAGGATTTACGAGAATTTGGAGAAACAGTACCTAATTTGGGAGAGTCGGTATGGCTTTTTGAGGGGCAGATCATGTCTCACGAGCCTGGTTCAATTCCGTGAGGATGTGACGGTCATACTTACTGTTAACCATGGTAGGACTTTTCAGAAGGCTTGGTATCCTCGGAAAGTTGGCTTGTTGATTCAGGACTGACGCCCCAGAAGTCAGAGGATAGTTGTGGATGGAGTATTTTCACCCCGGATGCTGGTGCCAGTGGTGTCATGCCGAGATCTGTTCTGAGACCCCAGGATATTTGTGCTTTAAAAAGCATGTGAATAAGGAAGTGGAACAGTAAGTTATTGCATTTGCAATGATGTAGAAGTTGGTGGAATTATGGATAGTACAGAAGATAGTCAGAGTTTACAACGGGACAGTGACAGGACGCAGAGCAGCGCTGATAAGTTACATTTGGTGCACAACCCGGAACGTTACGGAGTGATTCACGTTGGAAGGATGGATTTGAAGGCAGGGGTGATACTTTCCCGAGTCAACCGAGGGCCTCTCGTTAGTACAAGGTTCCACAAAGGAATCAGAGTGATGAGACTTTCTCCAATAAACCGAGGGCCCCTCATCGGTACGAGAACCACTCTCGGCACGGAGCGGTGCAGTGCAGGAGCAGGACGAAATGTGATTGAAAGATGAGCTTGAACACTTCCGCAATATACCTGTCAGTAAATCAGGAAAAAGGAAATATAAATTCCTGGCAAATAATGGAACAGGCTGAAACCTGCGGATAGTTCACAGATTTCTCTTGCTGCTTTTGTTCAAAGACCGAATAGATGGATAAATAGTTGTAGAATTGTGGCAGGTCTGAGAGTATATTTAAAGTTCAGTCGGCTCCATCGCAAGTGACGGGTATGGGGTGGTCAAGTCATTCACTGGCAGAGATCAGGTTCCTGCCAAACCGCCCATGTGTGCGCTAGAAAACATTGTTCTTCAAACTGTCCACAGACCTCGCTAATCTCCCGAGGACACTCTCCCTTTTTGAAGACAGGTCTCTGGAATATCGCTGTGAATCTTTGAAGGTATTTGGAGGAAAATGTGAAGTGTATTTTATTGTAACACATGTATGCTGTCACTGTGATTTCCATCACTCAAACCACCCGGAATGACTGGAACGAAAGAAGAAAAGATGATGAATTTTCCCCTTTAATAAAGAAGTGTTCTCCATTTCACCCGCCAGAACAAACTGCTTCCCTCAAATTCAGAAGCGAATGTGCTCCGCCAAATGTTACAAAATAAATCGACTTCAAGATAAATGCCTGAATTAAAAGCAACAATGACAAAATATATCTTCATTCAAATTGCTGACGCCAGGTATCATGGAAAATAACACGGAAAAAAAAGCATATCATATTTTGTTTAGAAGTAATTGCATTGCAAAATCCCTTGAGGAGTCAAATTCATGACAAGGGGATTGAGAGAGTAAAAATAGTTTAACGTCAGTGTTTGTGCATTTGGTTGTCACTAATGACCCTGACGTGATAGCCACGCTAATTGCCTCAGTGGATTTGCTCTCACCTCAATAAAAGTCTGATAAACCGATCACCAGTCCATCTGAGCAGCAGAAACGCTCCGTACAACTAAACGCTGCTTCTGACGGAATATGGGATATCCGGCGATTTACTACATCGCGGCCATTTACTATCCCACACTTGTAGAGGTTGGTGTCCCCGGTAAGAGGCCGGAGCTGGTCACTTTATGTATGATGCCGTCGTTACTCTGCTGCGGTATCCGCACTGTTACTGAGCACAGGTGCCACCATCGGCTGAAACGTGTTTCCGGAATGGAGGATTCATGCATCCAATGGTTTTATTTTCATTTTGTCGTAGTTCGGTCGCAGAGTTTTCTTCTTTTCTCAATTAACTTGGTGTCGATATTGTCATTGTTTCACAATTTCACCTCGCTAGGCTTTCTGAAGTGATGCTGGTCTTTGCTTTTCTAGGTCTGAGTCTGTATCAGTGCAGACACTTCGACCGTATAACAACGTGGCAGTTTATTTAAATGACTGTCCAGTCTATTTCCGAGACGTAGGTCTGTTCTTGAAATGATAACTTGTGCTTCGTATCATTTGATTCCACTTTGTCACGGCTGCAAACAATCCCTTCAGTTCTTTTACCACTAGTAATGGAAATGGTTTTGCTATCAGGCAGATCGACTGCTCACCGGTCCGTGAGTCGTGGAACTCGGATGCCTCGCTCTAAACTGTGGGAAGGTCGACAATCCACTGACACTCACATCCGTCATTGTCCTCCAGCCGGAGTGCAGCGACCGAGACCGCACACACCGGATTCCGCTTTCCACTTCCAAACAGACCATACCCTGATAGCATCGGTAGAATGGGGGCATTCAGGGAGCTGACCATGTTTCTATTTTGTTTTTAAATTTCTTGGATTTACCAATGGCAACAGCGGATCTGATGGTGGTTATCGTTATTGCTACAGTGGAACAGACCAACAATATCTACATTTATTCTAATTATATTTCTATTCTTTCCCATTTTTTTTGTAGTTAACCTAACTGCGATTGTGATCCTTTCTCGGGGAAAATGCGGACTCTCCAAATGCATCACCCGTTACCTGGTTGGAATGGCAACAGCGGATCTGATGGTGGTTATCGTGTTTGCTTTAGTGGAGCAGACCAACAATATCCACATTTATTCCAGATCCCTGCTCATCACTCCTGTATGCGCTCTGACACTTGTATTTCGGGTGGTCACGAGGGACTGTTCTGTTTGGTTTACTGTCAGTTTTACCTTCGATCGCTTCATCGCAATATGTTGCAGAAAGCTGCGGGAGCGATACTGCACCGAGAGAACAGCAACGGTGGTTATCGTGACCGTAGTTATAGTGAGCTGCGGGAGAAGTGTCCCGTTTTACTTTGCCCTTGAACCTTACGTCATCATTGACAACACGCCGTGGCGGTGCACGACCACTTATGAATACGTTACTTCACCCTAGTGGAGAGGATTCTCATTGCTAGTCACTATTTTAACACCATTGCTACCAATCGGATTAATCCTGTTGTTTAACGGGTTAACCGTAAGGCATATCGTTGTGGCAAATAGAGTCCGCAGAAAGCTTCGGCACAGCAGCGACAATCAGAAAGATGCCGAGTTGGAAAAACGCAGAAAATCGATGATTTTGCTGTTCTCTATTTCAGCAAATTTTATATTATTTTGGATGCCCTATTTAGCCCATACCCTGAAATGGCAAGTGCAAAACTATTTTTACGAGAACAGATATTTGAGTTCCCCGGTATACATTCTACAGCAATTTGGGTTCATGTTTCAAGTACTCAGCATGTGCACCAATACTTGTATCTATACACTGACACAGAGGAAATTCAGAGAAGAGCTGAGGAATGGAATGAAGTATGTGCTTACACTAAATGGCCATCTGTGTAGATAACACTCACGTCTAATGACAATACCGCGGAGCTTTCAAATAAAGCCGTTTTACAATAAACAAACTTGGCAAATATGTCATAGATTCAAACAACACACGCAAAATCCTGGTGGAACGCAGCAGGTCAGGCCACATCTATAGGAAGAAGTACAGTCGAGGTTTCGGGCCGAGACCCTTCGGCAGGACTAACTGAAAGAAGAGTGAGTAAGAGATTTGATGTGGGAGGGGGAGAGGGAAATCCGAAATGACAGGAGAGGACAGGAGGGGGAGATATGAAGCTAAGAACTGGAAAGTTGATTGGCAAAACGGATACAGAGATGGAGAAGGGGGAGGATCATGGGACAGAAGGCCTAGAGATAAAGAAAGGGGGATGGCAGCATCTGCAGATTTTCGGGTATATGCCTGATTATCTGGAAATTGCAGAATTGGCGTAAGATTGCTGACTTCACACTGTTTAGGTTGGTTGCGATCCAAACGTTCAATAATGCTGACGTGAGTGTTACACTGTTTGAAGTATGTTCCAAACTATCACAGACACTCGACTGTCACAAGGGCAGGGATGGCTTCAGGACTTTCCGGGTTTTAGATGTTTCAAAATGGACAGGGTCGGGTAACAGAGTGTAAAGTGTGCGCGATGGGAAACCAGGGACAGTATCGCAGCTGAAAAAAGGGAGGACAATGTGAAACGTTCCTTTGTTAATTGACTGTGAGACGAACACGGAAACATGCAGGGTGCCATCTCCCCATTTGGAGTATTCTGTACAGAGTCCACCAGATTGGGCGGAATTGAGCCGCCCTCTGTGAGGCTGCGGGAGATTTAAAAAGCGAGCAGATTGAGAAGGGTCAGTCATCTCTTCGGCTGTGGAACGGGGCACGACTGCGCAAGCGCGTGAAAGTGGGCCGTGAAGCAGCGGGAGATTTAAAAAACGAGCAGATCAACGGAGTGGGCGACGGAGTAGTGGGAGACAGAGTAGGAAGGTTTGGCGCGTGAGGCTTTGGCGAGCACAGGCTCAGGACGGACTTGCTCCCAGTGAGGTAAGGCCGGGTAAGTTCCTTTAATTAATTTAAACACCATAGGAATAGGTAATTGAGGCAGCAGTTAGGGTAGTTGAGTGCTCCGTTTGTAGTCTGTGGGAAATCATGGCGAGCACAATTGTCCCTGATGACTACACCTGTAAAAGGTGCATTCAGCTGCAGCTCCTGACAAACCATGTTAGGGAGCTGGAGCTGGATCTGAATGAAATTCGGATCATTCGGGAGGCATAGGCAGAAATAAACAGTAGTTACAGGGAGATAGTCACCCCGTAGGATCAGGAGGCAGTTAACTGGATGACTGTCAGGAGAGGGAAGGGGAATAGACAGGAAGAGCAGAGGACTCCTGTGGCCGTTCCCATCAACAATAAATATACCGTTTTGGATACGGTTGGTGGGGACGTCCTATCAAGGACAAGGTGCAGTGGTTGCGTCTCTGGCAGCGAGACTGGACCCTCAGCTCAGAAGAGAAGGAATGAAAGGAGGAGAGTATTAGTGATAGGGGATTCGATAGTTAGGAGGACAGATAGGAGGTTCTGTGGAAGAGATCGAGAAACAGACCAGATGGTCTGTTGCCTCCCTGCTGCCAGGGTCCGCGATTTATCGGATCCAGTTCTCAGTATTCTCAAGAAGGTGGGTCAGCAGCCGGATGTCGTGTTTCATGAAGACGCCAATGACGTGGGTAGGAAAAGTGAGGAGGTCCTCCCCAGTCTCTCTTTACACCTGTTCATGTCCCTCCCCAGTCTCTCTTCTTCCAGTCTATCTCCCAGGCTCTCTCTCCAACCATTCTCCAAGCAGTCTTTCTTGTCCAGTCTGTTGCTCCCAGACTATCCCGTTCAATCTCTCTGCCAGAAGTCTCTCTCCCTCGCCTCTGCACATTCTGCAGTCTCCCCTTATCCCCCATTATCAATCCCGTCTCCCACAGTCCCTGTCTCTCCAATCACTGTCGCTTTCCAATCCCGCTATCTCTCCCCAACCCGGGACTCTCTCTTTCCCAGTCTCCCACCCCCACCCCGTGTCTCTCTCCTCCGGACTATCACCCTGCTGTTCTATTCTCACCCATTCCCTCTCGATTCCCCCAGTTTCCTCTGTCCAGAGTGTCTTCCTCACGTCTACCTCACCCTCCCCGTCTCTTCCTTGACTCTAGTCTCTCTCCTTGCATGGGCTCTCATTCCATACTTTCTTCCGCTTCCGCTCTCACTCTCTCTCTCTCTCTCTCTCTCTCTCCCCCTCCCTCTCTCTCTCACTCTCCCTCTCTCTCTCTCTCTCTCTCTTTCTCTCTCTCTCTCCTACCAGTCTAATTCTCTCCTCAGTCTTTCTGCCACTTCAGACTTTCGTTTCCCGCCTCGTCTCTCTCTCTCGCCCCCCGCATCTCTCAATCTCTCCCCCCCCACCCACCCACCAAAGGCTTTCTGCCCTGCAGTCTCTCTGTCCATTCTTTCTCTCTCCAACTTTCCGTCGTCCTGTTTCTCTCTCCTCCGTCACTTTCCTTTAACCCGTATCCCTCTCCTATCTCATGCCCCGTACTTGTCACTCGCTGCTTCTCAACCTCTCCCTATCTCCCGTCTTTCGCCCAGTCTTTCTCCTTCAGTTTCTCTACCCATCTCTCTCTTCCCCGTGTGTCTCCACTCCACTGTCCACTGTGCTCTCATTCTCCCGTCATTGCCGCCCCAACGTCCGTTTTTGCTCTGACTCCCTCCAAGGCTTGGAAAATGTTTAACACTCTGGATACATGCTGATGGTATTAACTTGCTACATAAACAGGTTTATTTATGGGGTAACTCAGTCTAAATTCAGAGAGCATTTCCCCAGCGCAGCGAGATATCCGGTCATGTCAACTAATTAATAAATAAAATGTCGAAGTTCTTCTCAGTGGCGGTAGGGTGCTTTTTCCCACCTTGACAGTGCAAAACCGGTGGTCATTGGAGAACGTGGCAGCGGGGAGAATAAAACTGGTTTTCAGCCCGAAGGAGACACATCATGAGAACAGACCCCTCGGCGCCCGCACCCTGCGACCTTCACCTCCGACCAGTGATTAAATTCATCCTGCATCTTATTTTGATTTTTGACCATAACCCCGCTGTCATCATCGCCGAACCAGGTTGAATAATAAATCCCGCCCTACGGTGTAAATACTCAGCGCTCAAGTGACGGACAAAGCCGGTGCTTCTCGCAGACGGAGCAGCTGCTGGAAATATGGCCGTCACAAGGAGAGCGGACGGAGTTCACAGTGAGCACCCCGACGGTCAGATCGGGACTGTTCCGAGCTCGCAGTGAGTGGGCAGCACCAAAATGAGATTTAGCTGTCTGCACCCAACATGGGATCCGTCAACACGCGATGAGCAGACAACATCCAGCTGGACACAGACCCGAATTGTAACTGTCGAGTTTGGCAGTTTTCCAAATTTCCATCTGAGTAAAATGCATTTTGAATCTCCTCTGCATTCACTCCAGTACAGACGCATGTATGTTAATAATTCTTTCGTTCTCACAGCTAAACCTGGTAAAACTGATTTTTCAATTGCTGGGAACTCTCCTACTATTCCAGTGATGTTCATTATTGTAGCTTTCTGGAGGTTTACATGAATATTGCTGTGCAGGTGTAATTATTGTTGTGCAGTGACTAAGGATGAAGCCACCAGTGGATATTACAATTGCGACATTGTATACGCTTTTCATATACCATAGTCTTTCAATTTTATTTTTCAAGTCAGCATATTTTTGTTGTTTCTCAAGTTTCTCAATTTGGTTCTGTCTATTATGTGTGTTTGGAATGACACACACATACCTGCAGATTTGTCTCTTGTTTTTTATTGGTTGACTATTAAGTAAATTGCTTTTGCTGTTTAATCCTGTAATATTCTATCTGGATGTGTCTGATGTATTGCCCTATATCTAGGATTGGATTGGTCATGATAAAATCGTCGGATTCGGTTTAGAGTAATGGATCGTCTCTTTCATGTGTTTCCAATTTAAAGCATGATTTTGGTGATTATGCCTGCCATTTGATTGTGCCTGTGTGAGTAATCAGCTTGAGTTAAACTGTTTCAGGATACTGTAATGTGTTGAATAATTTCTGGTTTATCTTAATTTCTGCCTTCATCGTCTTGACATTGTTCGTCTTTTATTGTGTGTTTTCGATATTTTCGTGTTAACCACCCGGTCCTATATTACCACAGAAGGAATGGAACTCCCCCAACACCGTGACTGAACGTGAGCAGCTCCCTGACCATCTTCTTCCCCACAGCACAATCTACTACTTCGACCCTCCTTTCTTCCTCACTCACCCTCGACATTCTCTCACCCCTCTCTAATCGTTCAGCACACCCCCCCCCCTCAGCCTCTTTCCTCCATCCTCACCCGTCTTACTCCTCTCGCCCCACTTGCCTTCACTTTTCTTCCATATACAGTGGCGTGCAAAAGTTTGGACGCCCCGAGTCAAAATATCTAAGCGAGTAAAAGATGACTTGATTTCCAAAAGCATAAATTTAAAGATTACACATTTCTTTAATATTTTAAGAAAGATTACATGTTATTTTCATCTTTTACAGTTTCAAAATAACAAAAAAAAAAGGAAAAGGTCCCGAACCAAAGGTTTGGTTACACTGCATGGCAGTACTTAGTAACATCCCCTTTGTCAAGTATCACAGCTTGTACGGGCTTTCTGCAGACATCTAATAGTCATGCAATTCTTGGTTTATGGAATTTCGCCCATTCCTCCTTGCAAAGGCTTCTAGTTCTGTGAGATTCTTGGGCCGCGTTGCTCTTTTGAAGTCTAGCCACAGATGTTCGATGATGTTTAGGTCGGGGGACTGTGAGGGCCATGGCAAAACATTCAGCTTGCGCCTCTTGAGGTAGTCCATTGTGGATTCTATAAGTGTGCATAGGATCATTATCCTGTTGCAGAAGCCATCCTCTTCTCACCTTCAGATTTTTTACAGAGGGTGTGATGTTTGCTTCCAGAATTTGCTGGTATTTGAATTCATTCTTCCCTCCACCAGTGAAATGCTTCCCCGTTCCACTACCTACAACACAAGCCTAAAGCATGATCGATCCACCCCGTGTTCATGGAATTCTGCACCATTTTTTCTCCAAACATATCTTTGCTCATTCAGACCAAAATATCTACTTTAACGTCATCAGTCCACGGGACTTGTCTCCAAAATGCTTCAGGCTTGTTTCGATGTTCCTTTGCAAACTTCTGACGCTGGATTTTGTTTTGTGGACGCAGGAAAAGTTTTCTTCTGACGACTCTTCCATGAAGGTCATATTTGTGCAGTTGTCGCTGCACAGTAGAACAGTGCACAACCACTCCAGAGTCTGCTAAATGCAGGAGGGGGCGGGACACTCTCCCACTCCCAGTCCGCCGCAATCGTTGCTGGTGGGGTTTCGCTCCCCGGAGAGTGAGGTGCTGCCACTTGCTTGCGAGGCGTTTCGAGTCGATAGGGTCTTCAGACCGAAGGGGCTGTGGAATGGTGGGTGAAAGTTGGAGACTTACCTCACCATCGAGGGTCTGATCCATGGGTGAGCGGCGACCCGATAAGTGGAAGCTCGTAGTCCCGGCACTGGTGGGTTTGTTCGTGCTCCTAGGCCCGGGGCTTCCATGGTCCTGAGGTCAAAGGAAGGGTGGGGTGAGAACGCGGAAATACTGTGCTGGGCCGTTAGGGGAAGCTCTTCGATGTTTTTAATTTACTCTAGTTCCGTACATCAATTTAACTATTTATGCAGTAGTAAAGAAAGGTCTTTAGAAAATATAATAAAACTAATACTTCATCGTACTTCACTCTGAAATGAATTTAAATTAACGATTTCTTATATCCTTTGCATACATGAGGAGTAAAATCATTCACGTCACGTCCCTATCTAAATGTGCAATCAGTGTAATTTATAATAATTTATAGTAAATAGGAGAGTCAATGTAGTATAGAGTACAAACAAATCAGCCTGAGTTAATCAGCCTGATGTCCTGGTGGAAGCTATCCCTGAGCCTGTTGGTCCTGGGTTTTATGCTGCGGTACCGCTTCCCGGATGGTAGCAGCTGGAATAGATTGTGGTTGTGCTGACCAGGGTCTCCAATGTACCTTCGGGCCCTTTTTACACACCTGTCCTTGTAAATATCCTGATTCATGGGAAGTTCACATCTACAGATGCGCTGGCCTGTCCGCACAACTCACTGTAATGTACTGCGATTAAGGGAGGTACAGTTCCCATACCAGGGAGTGATGCCGCCAGTCATGATGCCCCTGCAGAAAATTCTTAGGATTTCGGGGCCATATCAATTTTCCTCAACCGTCTGAGGTGAAGAAGGCGCTGTTGTGCCTTTTTCACTTCGGAGCTGGCCTGCACAGGCCACGTGAGGTCCTCGGTGATGTGGATGCCAGGAACTTAAAGCTGTTCACCCTCTCAACCGCAGATCCATTGATGTCTATAAGGGTTAGCCCATCTCCATTCCTCCTGAAATCCACAACCATCTCCTGCGCTTTTGCGACATTGACGGAGAGGTTGTTTACTTGACTTCACTGTGTCAGAGAGATAACTTCTTCACTGTAGGCCACTTCGTTATTTTTTGATATTAGGTCAATAAATGTAGTGTCGTCGGCAAATTTAATTAACAGATTGGAGCTGTGGGTGGCGTTACAGTCAAGGGTACACAGGGAGTAAGGGAGGGGACTCAGTACATAGCCCTGAGGGGCTCCTGTGATGAATCAGAGGGGTGGAGATGAAGGAGCCCATTATTACAACCTGCTGGAGATCTGAGGGGCAGGGTCAAGGACGAGATCTCTAAGCTTCATGTCGGGGTAACTATGGTGTTGGATACTGAAATGTAATCCAAGAATAGCATTCTCGCATAATCATCCTTCTTCTCCAGATGTGTAAGGCTGGTGTGTACAGCAGCGGCCATTGCGCCGTCTGTCGATCGGTTGTATCGATAGGCAAATTATAAGGGGTCCATCGCCCTCCTTTCGTAAAGGGGTTACATACACTAATCACACAGACCCGTGTCAGTCACCAAGTAATCTCAATGCCCCGCTGTGTCCCCACAAGCTGGAGTCATTCCCCATACCCATCCCATTGCCCCACTCTCTGCCCACTGCCCCGTGTCAGGGTCGAACATTAATCACACTACGCGCTCCCGTCCCACAGCCCTGTGTCAGTTCCAGAAGTACATAACTGTGTAAGTGGAATTATGATGATATTAGGCTGGAACATCGAAGCATAAATCGGGAACGGATATGTCCTGGGAAATGCAGAACAGAAATGTGAAGGTATTTAAGGCTGCACTTACACGGGGTTCTGGATAGGTTTGCCCCATTCAGACAGGGAAAGGATGGTATGGTGAAGGGTGAAAAGAGATGTGAAACATCTGGTCAAGCGGAAGGAAGAAGCTTTCGGAAGCTGACCTCAGGATTAGAAAGCAAGGATCAGACATGACTGTAGATTTACAAAGTAGCCGGGGACAAACTGATGAATGGATTTAGGATCATTAGAAACGACTACAGAAGGTCTTCAGTAACTTTAAGGACAGCACCAATCCATTCTAGATGTATGTGAAGAAAAGAATGGCCAGAGTGAGTGTAGGAGCGTTCGGGGGCAGAAGGTTAAACGAGCCCCTGAACTCGGGGGAAGAAGGGCAGGTCCTGAATGAAGTCTTCAGTTCAGTGTTCTCCAGTGAGAGAGACATTTGCGAGGAGAGCGTTTATCAGGCCGATGTTTGACAGCATATCGAAGTTAAGAGAGGAAATGGACTGGAACTTTTGAAAAAAACACATTAGGATAGATTAGTCCTCTTGTGACTGCGGGAAGCGATGAGTCCTACTTCAGTGACGGGCAAATTATTGGAGAACATTCTTAGAAACAGGATTTATGAGAAGCAGTAACTGATTTTGGCGGGTTATCCGAAGAGCGGAGCGGCACTGCAGCAGCGGCCTTTCAGACCTGGTGTTACTTTAATTTAATTTTCTATTTTAAGTTTGATACACAATTTTCGATTAGGGCACATGGATAACAGAGCGGCTATCTACCATCGTCAGACACTACTACAATACAGAGATCGGCCAAAAACAAACCTCCACAAAGATCTGCTGGCTGAAGTACGCGACGTCGGCTTGCTGAGTGGAACGGGCCTATAATCCTCGGACTTGCCTGATGTTGGGAGCCGGAGATGGAGATGGAGATGTAGAAAGCGATGTGCGAGGAAGCAGAAGCGAGGCAAACGGGCAAGGGTCCGTGCCAGGCTAAAAGAAAACCCTAGCCGGCCGGCTCTCCCGTCCATTTTGCTCTCCAATGTCCGCTCCCGGGAGAATAAAATAGACTACATCCGACTCCAACGTAATAATCGGCGGGAGTACAGAGTTTGCTGCGCGTATGTCTTCACAGAGACGTGTCTCACTGATGGGATTTCCGACGCCGCCATCTGGCTAGACGGGCTAGCCTTGTTTCGTGCGGACAGAGATGCAGCTGTCTCCGGGAAGGTCCGCGGTGGCGGTGTATGTGTTTACATCGACATGGAACCGTGTAAGAACTCTGTGCTGGTTTCCAGACACTGCTCATCGCTAGTGGAGTTTGTGGCTGTTTGATGCAGACCATTTTATTTGCCACGGGAATTCACCTCCGTCCTTATATTCGGTGTCGACATTCCCCCCAGCGCTAATGCTAAGGAGGCGCTCTGTGAACTGTACGGGGCTATTAGCGAACTACAGAACACACACCCTGACAGTGTTTATTGTCGCCGGTGATTTTAACCACGCGAACCTTAAGTCAGTGCCCCCAAATTCCATCAGTCTGTGGACTTTGTAACGAGGGGGGAGAACGCATTTGACATGGGTTATACAAACATCCCCGACGAGTACCGGGCAGAGACCCGTCCTCACCTCGGATACTCAGACCACATCTCTGTTATGCTAATCCCAGCATACAGACTGCTCGTCAGGCACGCCGGACCAGTTCAGAAGCAGGTGAATACCTGGCCGGCAGAAGCCATCTCTGCTCTTCAAGACTACTTTGAGCACACTGACTGGCACATGTTCAGGGAGGCTGCAACTGATGGCGACTCTACCAACTTAGAGGAGTACACGGCTTCAGTGACCAGCTACATCAGCAAGTGCATTGATGATGTTACTCTGACCAAGACCATCACTATACTTGCCAAGCAGAAGCCATGGATGACCGCAGAGGTGAGTGCGCTGTTGTCCCGCGACTCCGCCTTCAAAGCAAGCGACAAGGCAGACCAAATACCAGCAAGGGCTAAACTGTCCCGAGCCATCAGAGGGGCAAAGTGTGCACATGCCCAGCTAATCCACAGTTACTTCCAGGACAGCGGCGACACGCGGCGCATGTGGAAGGGCATCCAGGACATCACCAATTACAGGACAACATCACCTGACTGTGCAGGTGATGCCTCCCTCCCAAATGCGCTGAATAACTTCTACGCCCGGTTTGAGGCAGAAAATGACATGGCGGTGACCAGGCGCTGTGTCTCTCCGTGGCCGACGTGAGAAGAACCCTGTGCAGGGTCAACCCAGAAGGCTGCTGGACTAGACAACATCCCTGGTAGAGTGCTCAGAGGATGTGCAGACCAGCTAGCAGATGTTCTCACTGACATCTTCACATCTCCCTGAGCAGCGCCACTGTTCCAACGTGCTTCAAGGCTGCCACCATCGTTCCCATGCCGAAGAAGTCTTCAGTGTCCTGCCTAAATGACTACCTTCCCGTTGCACTTACATCCTTTATCATGAAGTGTTTCGAGAGGTTCATCATGAGGCATATCAAGACCCTGCTGCCCCCCTCACTGGACCCCCTGCAGTTTGCGTACCGTCCCAAATGCTCAACAGATGACGCCATTTCCACCATCCTCCACCTGGACATAACCCACCTGGACAAAAAAGACACGTAAGTTCGGATGCTGTTCATAGACTTTAGTTCAGCATTCAACACAATCATCCCTCAGAAACTGATTGGAAAGCTGAGCCTAATGGGCCTGAACTCCTCACTCTGCAACTGGATCCTCGACTTCCTGACTGGGAGATCTCAGTCAGTCCGGATCGGGAGCAGCATCTCCAACACTGAGCACGGGGGCTCCCCAGGGCTGTGTGCTCAGTCCACTGCTGTTCACTCTGCTGACCCACGACTGTGCTGCAACACACAGCACGAACCACAGCATCAAGTTTGCCGATGACACGATCGTGTTGGGTCTCATCAGCAAGAACGACGAGTCCGCTTGCAGAGCGGAGGTGCAGCGGCTAACGGACTGGTGCAGAGCCAACAACCTGTCTCTGAATGTGAACAAAACAAAAGAGATGGCTGTTGACTTCAGGAGGGCACGGAGCGACCACTCCCCGCTGAACATCGACGGCTCCTCTGTAGAGATCGTAAAGAGCACCAAATTTCTTGGTGTTCACCTGACGGAGAATCTCACCTGGTCCCTCAACACCAACTCCATAGCAAAGAAAGCCAAGCAGCGTCTCCACTTTTTGCGAAGGCTGAGGAAAGTCCATCTCCCACCCCCCATCCTCATCACATTCTACAGGGGTTGTATTGAGAGCATCCTGAGAAACTGTATACCTGCCTGGTTCGGAAATTGCACCATCTCGGATCGCAAGACCCTGCAGCGGATAGTGAGGTCAGCTGAGAAGATCATCGGGGTCTCTCTTCCCGCCATCACGGACATTTACACGACACGCTGCATCCGAAAAGGAAACAGCTTAAATGAAGGACCCCATGCACCCCTCATACAATCTCTTCTCCCTCCTGCCGTCTGGGAAAAGGCTCCGAAGCATTCGGGCTCTCACGACCAGACTATGTAACAATTTCTTCCCCCAAGCTATCAGACTCCTCAATACCCGAAGCCTGGACTGACACCTTGCCCTACTGTCCTGTTTATTATTTATTGTAATGCCGGTACTGTTTTGTGCACTTTACGCAGTCCAGTGTAGGTCTGTAGTCTAGTATAGCTTTCTCTCTCTGTTTTTTCTTCTTACGTAGTTCAGTCTAGTTTTTTTGTACTGTGTCATGTAAACGTTGTCTCATTTTTACTATGTACTGTTCCAGCAGTTCTGGTCGAAATGACAATAAAAGTTGACTTGATTTGACTTGACTTGACTTGAAATTCAACAGGACCTGAGAAATCTCAGTGAGATTTGATTAGTGATGATCATCTTGGCAGCTCGGTAGGTCGAATGTATGAGACAGTGCACTGTTAAATGCAAAACCCTGAACAGTGTTGATGACAGAGGGACCTTGGTGTCCAAGTTCATCGCTCCCTGAAAGAGACTGCACAGATTGATCGGGTGGTTAGGATGGAAAATGGCATGGTTGTCTTTATTAGTTGAAGCATTGAGTTCAAAAGTCGGGAAGTTGTGTTGAAGCTGTTACGAGCCTGCGGTCGTACTTTAACTTTAAGTAACTGTAACTTTACTGTTTCTTTAAGAGCGCCGGCGTGAGGAGGCGGGATTATGACGTCAGTCACAGGCTGACAGCGCTGACTGTGGACTGAACCATAAGAGAGAGAGAGCGATCTGCAGACAGGCAGTCGGCCAGTCTATAGAGAGAGAGAGAGACTGGAAAAGCTGATCGCTTCAGTTAATCGCAGCTGAGACCTGGAACTCTCCTATGCCCACGAGAGTGGGTTGATCATCGGTACACGGAACCACAACGAATGTGTGTGGCTGTCACTTCGTATAATCTATAGGAGTGGATTTTGGAATATCTTGTGTTAACCCTTGCCTGGGCATGTTCGTGTGGTAACCCCTGGAAGACGGCATTCCTGCGACAGGTCACTTTCGCTGATAACTCGTATGTGGACGGATTCAGCGGATAAGAACTTCGACGGCGGTTATTTTGAAGTAACGGCCTTTTCTCTACGTTTCACCCTGGATTACAAATATCTCTCTCCCAGCATTTATTCCGTGTATTACTGAATTTTCCTACTTTACCATCTCAAGACTCTAAGCTTTGTTCCCTCAGGCTCGATAGTCTGTGAATTACATTGACACATATATACACATAACAGTGTTAACTTTCCTTTATTTCGTAAAGTTACTATACTATAAGTAGATACTAATAAAAAGAGTGGTTTTAACATCAAAAGCAGACTCCAGTGTGAACTCTATTGCTGCTGGTTCTTTTCTAAAACGCTACAGATCGTAACACAGTTTTATAAAACTAGTTAGACCACATCTGGAGTGTTTCATACAGTTCTGGTCGCCCCCATTCTCGGAAGGATGTCGGGGCTTTGGAGAGGACGCAGAAGAGGTTTACCAGGTCACTGCCTGGATTAGAGGGCATGAGGGATTAGAGAGGCTGGGTAATCGTGTGTTTATTTCTCCAGAGCGGCGCAGAGTGGGGCGAGACTGGATGGACGTTTATAAGATTACGAGAGGATAAGATGGAGTGGACAGACGATATATTTTTCCTGGGGGTTGAAATGTCTAATACATTTAAGGTGAGAGGAGATGTGAGCGGCAAGTTTCCTTGTTTCCACACAGTGGTGGGTAACTGGATCTCTGTCTGGGGGTGGGGGACCAAACCGGTCACGTGGTCCCGTTTCCTGTTCACGTTTTTCTGCAGATCTGCAGCTTCTGCGGGTCACTGCTCTACGAATATGTGTAGCTTCATCTTTCACCGTTCAGACAAGGCAGTGAGATCCCGATCTCTCACCGCCTCTCATGATGGCGGACAGTATGTCTTTATTCTGCAATATTTTCAGCATGTTTCATTCCACTGTTTTTACCTGCTGAAGTGCAGCCGATATTTCTGGGTGTATGACCCACTTATGTGAGAATTTAGACTTTTCTATTTCTCTGCGCTTCTCATAAATGTGTACAGTTTAGTTAAGCTTCACTCCACTACTTCCAAAGCAACAACCCAGTCAGTCAAACAGTCGACACAATTAAACTAGATTATTACATCTCTTTTTCATTTTGTTCTATTTATATAATTTATGTAATATTAATATTCTTACATTAAATCACAATTGTTAAAATCTATGGTTATGAATTATGTTCTGCTGCTACCGCAGAGACAACAAATTTCATGACATATGCCGGTGCTATTAAACCTGATGCTGATATTGATACGGGAGGCCCACCACCAGTCACTGATCACAGGTACTCACAGTTCATAATGAGAGATTGAAGCCCTTTCAATTTATTTGCATTCCTCAGAAAGAGAACAGTTCAGTTTCCTTCTGTGGTTCCAGAGCAGAAGCTCAGTCTGTCTAATATTTCCACACAATTAAAATGGTGAATTTGTTTATTATCATGTACTGAGCTACAGTGAAAATCTTGCCTGATGTACCATCCACACGGATCGATACATTACGACAGTACATTGAGCTGATATACGACAAAACTCACTATAACAAAGCATTATGGCTGCAGAGAAAGTGCAGTGCAGATAGACATACGGTGCAGGGTCACTTCGAGTTACATTGTGAGGCCGACTCCATTTTATCATTCATTTGGCCGATAACTGCAGACAGGCATCCATCCTTCAGCCTGGTGTTACGCACTTTAAGGCTTTTTTATTTCTCTGCCAATGTGGGAGCGTGTTTGCAGCAAGAATGTCCAGGTAATGAGGTTCTTTGAGTACATGGCCTGCTTTTCCGAGGGAGGGCAAGTATAGGAAGAGTCCATGGAGGGGAGGCTTGTTTCTCTGATGTTCTCTGCAGTTCCTTGCAGTCATGGGCAGAGCAGTAGCCATACGAAGGCGCGAAGTATCGACAAGAAGCTCAGAGACCTCGGCCTTCACCCTGCCTTGTGTAGCTGAATCCTGGACTTCCTGTCAGATCGCCGGCAGGTGGTAAGAGTGGGCTCCATCTCCTCTGTCTCTCTGACCCTCAGCACACATAACCCACAGGGTTGTCTCTTTGGCGCCCTCCTTTACTCTCTGTGCACTCATGACTTGTGTTGCCACCCACAGCTCCAATCTGCTAATTAAATTTACTGAGAGCACTACATTCATTGGCCTAATTTCAAATAATAACTTTCAATAGATCAAATGCCTCCTGACAAGGCTCGGTCCAAACAAACTTTTCACGCTTCTTCAGGAGAATGGTCAGAGATCGAGCGATAGCAGCAACTTACAGAACTTACGGTAACATCCATCCATTCCCAGAAACATTCTAAGAGCCTTCTTAGCAGTCAGAATAGGAACTTATGAAATTGCCTGGCCTTTTGCCCCAAACAGGAGCCAACTTGCTTTGACCTACAACATAGCCAGGACAGGTCACAGTGTCATGGCCAAATTCACTCTTAGCCAAGCTAACTGTAAGGCTGGCCTGGGAAAGCCTGTCAAACAGCTTTTCTACTGCAGAGATATGCTCTTCTCAAGTGTCACTCCCTGTGACTAAGTCATCAATATAGTCATCTGTGTGCTCTAACCCTCGAATTACAATATCAGTCATTCTCTGGAATGTTCCAGCATTTTTTCCTTCCAAAAGTCAAAACACTGTATTCACACAAACTAGATGGTGTCGCAAATGCAGAAATTTATCTCCCTCTGTTCATCAATGGAACACACCAATACCCTTTCAACAGATCTATCTTTGTAAGAAATTTTCTATTCCAACCTTATCAATGCAATCACCTACGCTAGGGATAGGATAGGCATCTGTTTCTGTTACTCCATTTACCTTCCTATCATCAGTGCAAAATCTAACATTACCGTCAGGTTTGGGCACAATAATGCAGGGTGAGCTCCAATCTGATGCTGAAGGACAAATAATACCATTTTCCAGCATATATTCAATTCCTTGCTCAGTCAATTTACACTTTTCTACGTTCATGCAATATGGGTGTTTAATCGGTTTAGCTTGACCAATATCTACATCATGTACTGCGACCGTGGTTTGCCTGGGAACATCGAGAAATAAATCTTTAAACTTCAGAATTAATTCCTTCAGCTGTTGTTGTTGCTTTGACTGCAGATGTGCCAACTTGTTGTGAATGTTTTCTGGATCAACCGAGTTCATTAGCCGAACTGGGACCACGTTTGGCTTGTGAAAATTCTCAGACGAGTCGATTGTTTCATTCTCAGTGTTGCCAGATTCATATGTTTTGACAACAATACTCACATTAGGTGCCTGCATGTCAAAATAAGGCTTTATCATATCTATGTGTACTACCTGTGTTAGTTTACATCGGTCGGGTGTTTTAATAACATAATTCACAACATTAATTTGAGAGACGATTTCATACGCTCTATTGAATTTCACCTGAATGCAGGTATAAACCACAGTGGGGCCACTGGGGTGACCTGATTGGTTTACCCACAGCTCGACAAGTGTGACAGGTTCTGCAAGAGGTCACAACATCTTTCCTCAAATTAGGCCAGTAAAATTATTTCATAATCCTGTTTACAGTTTTATTCACTCCAAAATGTTGACCTAAGGGCATACTGTGGGCCACATTAAAATTTCAGCCCTATAAACTTTAGGAACTACAACTTGGTGAACAATTGTCCATGCCTCACTCACTTCTATAGCAGGTGGCTTCCACTTCCTCATCAACACTCCATCCTTGAGATAATACCCACTGGCATTTTCTTAATCTCATCATCTGAGAGAGCTGTTTCTTTCAAAGCTTCAATCTCAGGGTCTCGGTTCTGTTCTGCTATAAACTCCTTACTAGAAAGGGAAAAATCTTTCTCATCAGACTTACTACCTGTATCCTGTTGAAACAATGAAAACAGAAAAGTCTCTGACAACTCATCATAACCTGAATCCCGATTTTGGCTATCATGGGTATCAGAATCATGCTGCACAGAACCGTCTGCGTCGGCAGACTTTTTAGCCATACTTCGAGTTACTGCGCAGGAGGGATAAATGTTAAAATCCATCTGTGGGTCGTCAGTGGTTGGCTTAGTTGTCAACTGCACTGCAGGAACAACTTTACCATCTGCCAGGTCATTCCCTAACAGCAAAGTAACATCTTCCACCGGTAAACTGGAGCATAATCTGATCTTAACAGGTTCCGAAACAGCCCTGTCTGTGAAGTTACCTTGTGCAATGGCACAGAAACCACACCGCCCCCAATGTCTTTAATAAGATTTACCTCACCAGTGTTAGACTCATCACCAAACTTTAGAGCACTGTCTGATATAAGTGGCTGAGAAGCCCCAGTAACTTGAAGAATTTTCACTGGTACCGGGGTCGACCCTTCCTTTACTAATGCAAACCCATCTGACATAAAATGATCGAACACCTTCTTAACTCGGTCAGACCTCTCAGTCCTTATCTGAACCTCAACAGAATGTTCAGAATTACAGGTTTATAGGTGCTTCAACATATTGAATACAGGCATTTGGGACTGCCTCCTTTTCCTTTTCCTTCTTCAGGATGGAACAATTAGCCATCATATGACCAGCTTTCTTACAATAGTAACAAGCAAGACCAGAATATTTCTCCTTCAACTGTTTCCCTTCATCCTTACTCTGGTCACTCGTCCCAGCTTTAATTTCTGGTTTACCCTGGTTATCCCTGCTACTCTTTTGGAAGCTCTTACTCTGGGTAAACTTGACCTTGTGGGTTAAAGCAAACTCATCTGCTAATCTAGCAGACTCCTGCAAAGTGGCAGCATCCTTTTCATCTGAATACGTCTTTATGTCATCAGGGACGCAGCCTTTGAATTCTTCAATTAAAATCAACTCTTCCAAGCTGTTAAAATCATCATTTATATTTTTACATGTGCACCAGCGGGTAATACACACAAACTTCTCATAAGCAAATTCCATATAAGTCCGGTTCACAGATTTCTTCAAATTTCTAAACATTTGCCTGTCTGCTTCTGGGACCAACTCATAAGCTTTGAGCACAGCCTGTTTCACTATGTCATAATCAGCTGCTTCATCAACAATCAAAGCAGAATAGGCTTGCTGAGCCTTCCCCCTTAATTACACTTTGTAAGAGAAAAGGCCATTTTATTTTTTGATTTGTTAAGAGGAGTTGTGGTTTCTTGATTATATTTATAACAGCATAACATTCTACTTCAAGTCAAGTCAAGTCACTGTTATTGTCATTTTGACCATAATTGCTGGCACAGTACATAGTAAAAATCAGACAACTTTTTTTAGGACCATGGTGTTACATGACACAGTTAAAAAAAAAAATCTGATTTTCACAATATATACTTTTTTTTTGCTGTTTATACGTCATTTGTGTTATCTGTTTGCTAACATCTCCTCTGATTTGTATTTTCTATTGGAAAATCAATAAAAAGATTGAAAAATGAATGAAATGAGAATAGGCCAACCCTCTTTTGGCCACTTTAAACTCTGAGCAACCTTCTCAAAACGCTGAAAATATTTAACAACCTCCACCTCGTCAAACGCAGGTACCAATTTAACTTCCCGACTGGCCTCAAACTTATCACCAGAGTACCTTTCCTGCAATCTTTCTATCCTTTCCAGTTCCAGCAGCCTCTGTCTTTCTGCTTCCTCACTGTTTTTCTGCCTCTCTACCCTCAAATTGCCTCTGTCTTACTGTAGCTTCAATCTTTAATTTTTCAAACTTCTACGGGAGCTCAAGCTCACGAGGCTTACTTTCAGGAAACACCTCCAACTCCTCCACTTTAAACACACCCTCAGATACATCATGTTCAGCTATAATTCTCTGCATCTGTGCCCTCCTCATTGTTGATTTCACCTTGGCAAGTTTTAACGTTTTAGCAATACTCAACAACTCAATCCGTCTGGCATCCTCCAATGCCTCAGAGGTTGGCGCTTCCACAAACCTATCAGCGTCCGCTGCTGATTTTCAACATACAAATAAATCAAAAGGGATTTCCCCAATGAAATCAATAATTAATCAATCAAAACACCCCAAATTTGTTCATATTTCGGATGCAGGCCCCAATTTTATTACGAACCATAACACTTCAGAAACAAACCAGCAGCAATTGAGTTCACACTGGGGTCTGGCTTTGATGTGAAAACCCCTCTCTTTACTATGCAGAAACTTGAGCAAGATAAACAAAAGTTAACAGAGTAATGTGTATATATGTGTGTAAATGTTACTCCAAAACTATTGAGTTTAGGGGAAACAATGCTTACAGTCTTCAGATGGTAAAATATGAAAGTTCAGTTCATTCATGGAATAGGTGATGAGAGAGAGATATTTGCAATCCAGGCTAAATGTCGAGAGAAGGCAATTATGTCGAATTCTACAGGTTCCATGGTGGTAAAACGAGAGAACAGTCACTGTAGATTTTATCCATCGTAATTCCAAATCCACATACAAATTATCATCGAAAGTGACTTGTCACAAGGAATATTTTCTTCAAGGAAGAAGGAATATTGTCCTCACCACAGCCATGCAAGGGATAACACATCAGTTGTCTTCACAGGATGTTCCAAATCAGATTCACCCCTATGGATCTAACGAGGTGACAAACAAACATTCGATGTACAGTGAATCGATAATTAACCCACCCTTGTGGGCATAGGGAAGCTCCAAACAGTGACCCTTGGCCACCAGTTCCCTGGTTTCAATCCTTCCATTTTTCCTCCTTCATCTCCGTCTGACTCTGAGTGTCTGTGTCCTCGGTTAAAACTAAACAAGCTGTGAGTGATGTAAACAAGCTGCAAGTCAGACTGATTTTACTTCTTAATCCCTCTCTCTTAAAATGTCAGTCCACGGCAAATGAAACCTAGGGATTCAGAACAATGGCAACTCCCCATTGTGAACTGACTGATGTGCCAGTAGTTGGGATGACCGAGTGAATCCCTTCCCACATTCTGAGCAGGTGAACGGCTTCTCCCCAGTGTGAACTCGCTGATGACATTGTTGGTTGGATGACTGAGTGAATCCCTTCCCACAGATTGAGCAGGTGAATGGCTTCTCCCCGGTGTGAACTCGCTGATGTCTCTGTAGGGTGGAAGATTGAATGAATCGCTTCCCACATTCTGAGCAAGTGAACGGCTTCTCCCCAGTGTGAACTCGCAAGTGACTCTGTAGGTTGGATGACTGAGTGAATCTCTTCCCACAGTCTGAGCAGAGGAACGGCTTCTCCCCAGTGTGAACTCGCTGATGTCTATGTAGGTGGGATGACTGAGTGTATCCCTTCCCACAGACTGAGCAGGTGAACAGCTTCTCCCCAGTGTGAACACGCTGATGTACCAATAGAGTGGATGACTCAGTGAATCTCTTCCCACAGTCTGAGCAGAGGAATGGCTTCTCCCCAGTGTGAACTTGCTGGTGTCTGTGCAGATGGTGTGACCGAATGAATCCCTTCCCACACTCTGAGCAGGTGAACGGCCTCTCTCCAGTGTGAATTCGCTGATGAATCTGTAGTATGGATGACTGAGTGAATCTCTTCCCACAGACTGAGCAGGTGAATGGCTTCTCCCCAGTGTGAACTCGCTGGTGTCTCCATAGTGTGGAAGAGTGAGTGAATCTCTTCCCACAGACTGAGCAGGTGAATGGCTTCTCCCCAGTGTGAACTCCCTGATGTACGTTTAATTTAGAGGAGCAAGTGAATCCCTTCCCACAGTCCAAGCAGGTGAATGGCTGCTCTCCAGTGTGAACTCACAGTGAGCCATTATGTCAGATGGCCGAGTGAATCGTTCCCCACAAATTCAGCAGATGACCAGCCTCTGACTGGAGTGTCCACAGGTGGGAAGACTGACTGAATCCTTTCTCACACACAGAACAGGTGAATGGCCTTGCCCAATGTGTACTTGTTGATGTACCTTCAATTGAGATAACCCAGTGAATCCACTCCCACTGTCTGAGCAGGTGAACGGCCTTTCTCCTGTCTAAAATGACGGGTACGCCAGTTGGATCCCTCTCCACAGTCTGAGCAGGAAGGATAGTCGATTGAATCCCTTGCTACACTTCTTAAATATCTAGACAGAGACAGCAAAACTGGTGTGTCGCGTTTGAGATTCCCGGCGACAGAATCCTTCTCATTTGTAACCTGTGAAAACATTTACATAATTCATCAATGGGTGTAGGACAACATTTCAGATGAGATTACTTGAGCTACCAAGGTTTGATCTGATATCACACTGTTACAGTGAGGTACAACCCAACTTGGACAGAGAAATCATCTCCTGACTGGGCAGAGTGCTGGTATCTGGAATGACCATCAATTCCCTGATACTCTTCCTGTCTCTATCAGAATGGAGCATTTCTGCCATCTCCAATCTGTGACTTGGCTCACTTTGACTCTCTCCATTGGTATTATTCCCTGTTCCTCCTGAGCTGCATGGGTGTACTCTCACACAAATTGTCTTTCTTGGCATGCAGCTGGGATTTTTGTTTATGTCTTATTAACTTAAAGTGCCACTGTTTTAATACCATATAAAAAAAATCCTGTTGATGTGAATTGTTGGCCCGCACAGCTGTGAAAAGGACAGAGTAAATTCTTGTATTATTTCAGGTTCTTGTCACAGTTATTGAAAATTACAACACAGAAACAGGCCCTTTGGGCCATCTGGTTTGTGGTGATCTATTTGAACTGCCCACTCCCATACCCCTATCAGCCAGGTACCTATACAAGCCACATAAATGTTGAAATCGAGCTCGCATGCACCACATGTGCTGGCTGCTCATTCCACACCCGGATGACCATCTGTGTGAAGAAGATTCCCGTCATGTTTCCCTTAACATTTCACCTTTCACCCTTAACCCATGGCCTCTGGTTGTAGTCCCACCCCCAACTCAGTGGAGAAAGCCAGCTTGCATTTACACTATCTATGCCGCTCTATCACAATCAAATCTCCCCTCAATCTGCTACATTCCAAGGAATAAAGTCTGGACCTGTTCAGTCTTTCCTTATAACCCAAGTCCTCCAGATCTGGCAACATCCTTGTGAATTTTTTCTGAACTCTTTCAACGTCTTTACATCTTTCCTGTAGGTTGGTGACCAAAACTGCACACAATACTCCAAATTAGGCCTCACCAATTTCTTGTACAAAGTCAACACACATCCGTCTCCTGTACTCAGAACTTTGGTTCATGAAGGCCAATACGTCAAAATCTTTCTTTCCGTCCCTATCAAACTGTGACACCACTTTCAGTGAAATGTGGACCTGTATATCCAGATACCTTTACTCTACAACACTCCTCCATGTCCGACCAGTCACTGTGTAAGACCCACTCTGGTAGGTCCTACCAAACTGCAACCCCTCACACATTTCTGCTTTAAGTTCTACCTTCCATTTCTCAAACCATTTTTCCCGCTGGTCCAGATCTCACTGCAAGCCATGATAGTCCTCCTCGCTGTCCTCTAGACGACCAATCTTGGTGCTACCCACAAATTTGCTGATCCAGTTAACCACACTATCACCCAGATTACTGATATAGATGACAAACAACAACAGATCCAGCACTGATCCCTGTGGCAACCACTAGTCACAGGCCTCCGGTCAGAGAGGCAACCATTTGCTACCACACTCTGGCTTCTCCCAAAGACAGTGTCTCATCCAATTTACTGTCTCATCTTGAATGCTGAGTGACCAAACCTTCTTGACCAACCTCCCAAATGAGACTTTGTCAAGTGCCTTGCTGACGTCCATGTAGACAACACCTACTGCCTTGCCTTCATCCATTTTCCTGATAACTTCCTCGAGAGACACTGTAAGATTGGTTAGACATGACCTACCATGAACAAAGCCATGCTGTCTATCCTTAATCAGTCCACATCTATCCAAATACTTATATATCAGGTTCCTGCACACACATTCCAGTAACTTTTCCACTACTGTTGTCAAGCTCACAAATGTAAAAACACCTCCACCTCTGTAATCTGTACAGGGTCTATGAATCTGATGCTGCATTGCTTCACTTCTACAGACTGTGTCCATCTCCTGCATAAAGAGGAAGCAAAAAAAAAAAAATCTCCCCCATCTATGTTGTCGCCTCATATGGATTACCATTCTGATATTGCAAAGGATTAATTTCATCCCTTGCAATCTTTTCACTCTTAACACATCTGCGGAATCCCTGAGGATTCTCCTTCACCTTGTCTGCTGGGGCAAATTCATGCCTTCTTTTATTTCTTTCATAAGTGTTCACTTGAATTTCCTGTATTTCATAAGTACCCCATTTGCTCCAATCTGCCTGTACCTGGTATGCACCTCCTTTTATTGATCAGGGAGAGGAAAGCCAAAGGGGTGATAGAGCTGCATGCTGGGAGGTGGGGGTAGAGGGGTTAATTGAAAGTTGCAGGGGGAACGGGAGCCTGAATAATGCAAAGTTAATCAACGTTGTTTTGCTCCTTAACATATAACAGTGATATCTACAGCACATTACAGGCACTTTGGCCCACAGTCCTGTGCCGACCATGTAACCTACTCTAGAAACTGCCTGGAACTTCCCCAGCACACAGCCCTCTATTTGTCTAAGTACCTATCTAAGAGGCTGTTAAAAGACCCTATTGTATCTGCCTCAAACACGGCTGCTGGCAGTGCAATACGCACATCCAGCACTCTCTGGGAAATAAACTTACCCCTGAAATCCCCTCGGTATCTATTTCCAAGCACCTTAAAAGACTGTAGGCCCCCCATATTAGCTATTTCTGCCCTGCAAAAAATCCTCTGGCTATCCACACAATCACTGCCCATCATCATCTTATACACGTAAAAAAGGCTCCAAACATAAACAAGGAACTAATACATTGCTTTGAGGATTTGTTTGAAGTATAGAAGATAGTTTTTTTTTTCACACAGAGAATGGTGAGTGCATGGAATGGGCTGCCAGCGGCCGTGGTGGAGGCGGAAATGAAAGGGTCCTTAAAAGACTCCTGGATGGATGCAAGAAGTTTAGAAAGTTAGAGGGCTAGGGGTAAGCCTAGGCAGATCTAAGGTAAGGATATGTTTGAGCCAAAAGGTCTGTATTGTGCTGTAGGTTTTCTATGTTTCTGTGTACACAAAATATAAGGGTATAGAATGGGTAAATGCAAGCAGGCTTTTTCAACTGATTTTAAGTGTGACAACAACCAGAGGTGATGGGTAAGTGGGGAGGTGAAAATTTATGGGGAACAAATTATTGGCCATGAGGGTGTGGAATAAGATGCCAGCACAAGTGATGTTTGGTCGCTCGATTTTACCATTTAAGAGACGTTTGGATGGGTATCTGGATGGTCGGTGCTGAGGTCCCGGTGCAGGTCATTGCATTCCCCAGCTTGAATGTCTTTCCAGCATTGAGAAGATGGGCCAATTGGCATGTTTCTGTACTGAACTTCTCCATGTTTCAATGACAGAGAGGCTGGCCAGACTTGATTGGAAGGGAAACTGGCAGCAGTGACAATGGAGCAGCAATGGCTGGAGTTTCTGGAGCACATTGGGAGCTGAGTGATGGATACATCCCAAAGTAGTGCAAGCATTGGAAAGGCAGGAGGACACAACTGTGGCGAAATGACCAGCCAAACCCAACATAAAAGCCAAAGGGAGGGCAAACAAAAGAGCAAAAACTATTGGCAAGCTTTTAGAAGCCAATAGATGACAACTAAAAAAGGGGTCAGATATGCTCATGGCATGGACTGATGATATTGTAGCCATTAATGCATCTTGGTTGCACCCAACAGCCTGAGGCACTTCGAGGAACACAATATATGGGGCCTCGATTCCTCTTGAAAACCAAGGTTCCCTGCATCATTTGCATCTCAACTTTTATTTTGACAGATACATACAAACACCACACCCTTAAAATTTCACTTCTGAAGGCATCCCACTGACTAAGTACTTCTTTGCCAAAAAACATTTTGTCCCAAACCACACTTGTCAATTCCTTTCTGATACCATGAAAATTGACCTTTCTCCAACTTAGAATCTCAACCTGTGTTCCAGACCTCTCTTTTTCAATATTTACTTGGAATATAATAGCATTATGACCTCTGGATACAAAGTGTTCCCATACACTAATTTCATTCACTAGCCCTGGATCGTTTCCTAACAGCTTATTGCACACTTCTACATCAGGAATTCTATGTACTGATTAAGGGCACATTTGACAATTTCTACCCCATCTGGTCCTTTTACAGTATGGGAGTCCCAGTCAATATATGGAAAGTTAAAATCGCTTACAATCTCAACCTTTGTTTCTTGACATAGTTTCTTGTTTCTTGGTATAGTCTGTGATCTCTCTACAAATTTGTTCCTCTAAATCCCTCAGATTGTTGTGTGTACTCTACTCCCTGTGATGGCTATAACATCATAATTCCATGCCCTGGGTTAATCTGGCTTTCTTACGATGCTTCTTGCATTGTGATATACACAGCTCAGCACATTCATATCACCATGCTCAACCTTTTAATTGCTGACTCAGTCTGCAGTCTGAACAGCATCTCTCTGGTGTCTAGAAAACAACCTCTCCCTCATTGTCACAAAAACAAAGGAGCAGGTTGTGAACGACAGAAAGAATGGATACAGGATAAACCTTTCTGACATCAATGGATCTGCTGTTCAGAGGGTGAACAGCTTTCAGTTCCTCAGCATACACATTACCGAGGATCTCACCTGGTCTGTACATACCGGCTGTCTGGTGAAAAAGGCACAACAGCACCACTTTCACCTCAGATGTTTGAAGAAGTTTGGAATGGTTCCCCAAATCCGAAGAACTTTCTACAGGGGCAACTTGAGAACATCCTGACTGGCTGCATCACTGCCTGGTATGGGAACTGTACTTCCCAAGTTGCAGGACTCTGCAGAGAGTGGTGTGGACAGTCCAGCCCCGCTGTATATGTGATCTTCCCACTATCGAGGATATTTACATTATTGTGTAAAAAGGACCTGCCGGATCATTGGGGAGCTCAGTCACCCCAACCACAGACTGTTGCAGCAGCTACCATCCGGGAAACAGTACCGCAGCATAAAAGCCAGGACACCAGGATCTGGGACAGCCTCTTCCACCAGGCCACCAGACTGATTCATTCATGCTGATACAATTGTATTTCTGTTATCTTGGATGCCCTGTTGTACATATTAATTATTATAAATTGCTAGAAATTGCACATTTAGACTGAGACATAACTTAAAGATCTCTACTCTTTAAAGATGTCTGTAATAAAGTCAATTCAATTCACCCTCTCCACTATCTGCTCTGTCATTCTGGCTCCAATCCTCCCTGCAACTTTAGTTTAACTGCTCACCCCACAGGGGAGCACTAGCAAGCCACTAGGATATTAGTCCCCTTCTAGCTCTGTTCTCCTAACGAACAAATCACCTAGCACCCCCTTTGACTTTCCCCCATCAGGTAATTCCCCCCCCACAACAGTGGTCCACCTATTCTTGTGGGGTATGGCCACAACAGTACTCTGTGATGGCTATTTAACCTCATTCACCTTCCTGACTCTCACCCAGTTTCCTGTGTCCTGCACCCTAGGTGGAACTCGCATCTCTTCATGTCATATCCATCACCCCATCCGACTGCCAGATGATCTGCAATTCATCCATTTCAAGTTCCAGCTCCTTAACGTGCAGGGTTACAAGCTGCAGCTGGATGCACATCTTGTAAGTGAGGGCATCAGGGACACTGGAGGGACCCAGTGACAACAATATTGTGTGCACTGAATTCTACATTTTGAGGTATTCATTTGAACAGCTAGCGAATCACTGTCAGTAAGAACTTTGATCTCCTCTGGGATTGATCGAGTTCATCTGCACTCTCACACAGCCTATGTACCATGGCTGTAGCAGGTAATGAACGATGTTCTCGTCAGAGCTTTTGCATACTATCCATATCTGATTTGTTTGCTAAATGATGATTTAAAAATTCACATTTCCAAAGATTTCCACTTGCAAATTCTCCAGCAACTTTTGTGTCATCACAATACACACAGGTGACTCCACTTTCTGTATTGTACATAAATATTCCCCCTGAACCCTCCCTCAGGTGACTGACGGTGGTGAACTCAGTGATGGCAATGCCAATGAATATGAAGGGAAGGGCAGTCGTCTGTCTTACTGGAGTCTGGCACATTTGTGATGTGAAAGCTACTTGTTGCCGAAGGCAAAGTTGTTTGATATCATTATGGGACCAGAGAGAATGGGCTGAAGCATGTTCTCACTGGTAGAAAATTCCAGAACAAGAGGTGGTAGAACAAGGAACAGACACAAAATGCTGAAAGAACTCAGCAGGCCTGGCAGCATCTATGGAAAAAAATATTATTGTTGAGTTCCTCCAGCATTTGCGTTTCTTGGATCTCCAACATAGGAAAAAAAAAACAGAAAACCTACAGCATAATACAGGCCCTTCGGCGTACAATGCTGTGCCGAACATTACTTACTTTAGAAATTACCTAGTATTCCCCATAGCCCTCCATTTTTCTACGTGCCAAGTATCTATCCAGGAGCCTCTCAAAAGACCCTATTTTATCCGCCTCCATCACAGTCACCAGCAGCCCATTCCACAAACTCGCCACTCTGCGTAAAAAAAACTCACCCCTCGTGGTGATATCACGTGTCATAACGCGATGGTACCGAGCATGCGCAGAAATGAAGACTGCTCGAGAAGCATGGCAATGTAAAACGTAGTTTTGTTGCTGTTAAATGAAAGGTCAATTCTTCCAGTATATGGTTTGTTATGAGTAACTCACAGTACTATAAGGCACACAACACCCCTGAGATCTCCATCCAACCACGTTTAAACTGTGCTCTCTCCACAAATTCCCTTTTTTTAATGATTGGAAACAAAGCAAAGGTGATTTTCTAAACTGCTGCTGTAAAAGAATTTGTTCCCTTTCTCCGAGTTCCTAATAGCTGGAGCTCAGCTCTGTCTGAGAGATCCATCGGTTCCCATTCCCTCATCAGTCGGAATCTCCCCAGGGCCCGTGTACGGATCGTAGGGCTGAGAGACATTTAAGTGAGCAGGACTGTGCCCCGATTGCGGGTCACGGTGTCCGAAGCTCAGAGAAATTTCCCGAAATTGGTGTTGCAAACTTCACATGGTGAACTTTCTTACCTTCTGCTGATCCTTCCGTTTGTGCACTGCGCGCATGCGTGATATCCGGGGACGTGAACAATGCTGACGCCTGCGAATTCAATCGGCCCTTCGCCGAATGCGATTTTTTTTAACGTACGGACTTATGGGTAATCACGGTGCCATTGAAAGTTTCTGCATCACCGATTCCATGACAATACTTAAGTGCTTTTTTTTTGTGGCGGCTCCCATAAACAATATACTACATATGAGCAGGCACTTCGTGTATCTAATGCCAAAGTACAAACCTATTACAAATGTTGATATGAAACACAGAAGATTCTGCAGTTGCTGGAAATACACACACACGCAGCAACTAAGCAGAGGAATACACAGTCCTGGCATGCTGAAGGCCGTCGGCCTAAACGCTGTCTATTTATTGTTCATCAGATTTGCGGCCTGATCTGTTGATTTCCTCCAGTACTTTGCAGAAATTAACCACCCCTTTTCAATCAAACCGATTCAAAACGTTTCTGATCTTTCATTTGTACCCACATCCTCCTGGAGTTATTCAGCTTCCTTCTACTCATCGTAAACTGCAGGCACCATTTGTTTCTGGAGTCCCAAAGTCCTGACTCAGGCTGGCAACTCTTTGGTTTCTGACTCTGCTCCATCGAAGATTCACTCGCTAGTCTGGTGTCAGGGTTTAGAGGCGCGTTGCAACAACCCGGCTGTGTGAGGCACAGTCCTTTGAAATTAGAGAAAATGACCCAAAACGGTCAAAACAGCAGGGAAGAAAGAGTTACCAACCTTAGTCCGGAGTTCTGAAGAACGTTAAAACCACAGTTCTTCAGCATGGAGAAAATCATGCAGGAAATTCATGGAGGTATATTTGATGATGAGAGTCATTTGACGTGTGGATAGCCAAAGGCTTTTTCCTAGGGCTGGAACGGCTAACACGAGGGGGCATAGGTTTAAGTTGCTTGAATGTTGGTACAGAGGTGATGTCAGAGCTAATTTTTTTAAAGCAAAGAGGTGTTTGTGTGGAATGCACTGCAGGCGACGGTGGTAGAGGGGGATACAATAGGGTATTTTAAGAGACTCTTAGATAAGTACATGTAGCTTAGGAAGATAGAGAGCTTTGCGGTAGGGTAATTCTTGGCAGTTTCTGGAGTAAGTTACATGGTCGGCATAACATTATGGGCCAACGCGTCTATAATATGCTGTAGATTTCTATAATTCTATGAAATTCCAGGGAAATCTCTTATCCCACGGAGAGATGACAAGTTGCAACCTGTCATCATAGAGAGTGTGAGAGGGAAACGGCAGGGATAGATTTTGATATACTGATATGGAACAGAAACATGGACAGGAACCAAATGGACTGAGTGGGCTTTCTAGTTTACATTGTGAGGGTGATAGCGACAGTAAGTACCTGAGACACGGGATAAATGATACAGAATTGACTTATCATTCATAGATTCACAATGTAAAACTTCTGTCTAGTCTAAGGCTAACATCAGCAGAACTGACCCCTCCAATGCTCAGACCAGCGTTCAGTCCTGGGTGCGATGAGCAGCCGCAAGAACTGCAGAATCTGACAGTAACAGTCCCTCATGAACCTGCAGCTGCCTTCAGTCACCGTGATGGTTAAACATTTAACACGGAGCTGATTTGAACTTCCTCCCTGATGGGAAGTTGCTGGTGTTGCAGCAGCTGGGATGATTGAGTAAATCTCTTTCTTTATTTATTAATCTTTTTATTGATATAAAGGAATATAAATACAAACAAGAGGAGAATTATCTGAAATATACATATCAATAACAATACAAACAGAAAGTGAAATAAACATTATCAAAGTCATACATAGTGTTAAGCTATTATGTGATATATAATAAAAAAAAGACGACAGATGATTCTCCTCCATTCTATTCATGGAGAAAAAAAAACTTTAAATTATGAAATGAAGAAAATAAAACATTGCACTCTACAAAATAAAAAGGAACTGGGCAGTCCATTCTGAGGATATGATCAAAAAGTAAAAAAAAAAGAAAGAATTTTGATCAAATCTAGAACTTTGAAAAAAATTGTAAAAGTAATAACTCAAATCAAATGAAAATATTGAATAAATGTTCGCCAGATTTGGTCAAATTTACAGGATGTATCTAATGTCCGACTTTTTATTTTCTCTAAACTTAGACAGGACATAATGGAGGAAAGCCAATAAAAGACAGTGGGTGGATTAGAATCCTTCCACTTCAGTAAAATGGCTGTCCTAGTCAATGAAGTTGAGTGGAATCAGGAATATTTCCTGGTTCCAGTGGGATAATCCCAATGGTTCCAGATCCAAGACATTTGATAATGTTTTAAAAACATCTCTCCAGAAATTGTCTGGCTTTATACAAGACCAAAACACATGAGTGAAAGTGGCCAGCTCAATATTACATCTGTCAGAGACAGGATTGATGTTGGAAAAAATATGTGCTAGTTTATCATTTGACATACACTACATGCACTACATTAAACTGTATCAAGGAATGGCGGGCACAAAGAGATGAGTTATTAACCAAATAAAAATTTTACTCTATTGATTATCTGAAAATGACTCTTGAAATTCCAATTCCCAAGCAGGTTTAATTATATCATTAGATATCATTTGAATAGTGGTTTATAAATTATAGCTATCAGCCCTTTATGAAGTGGTTTAAGATGAAAAAACGGCATCTGTCATATTAGATGGATAAACAGAAGGATAATTTGGCAGCAAACCACGTAAAAAATTCTCAATATGTAATTATCTAAAAAAGTCTACATTAGATAAATCTGGCTATCCACAGGACCAATGCCTCTCATCATCTTATACACCTGCATGAATTTCCTGCATGTTTTTCTCCAGGCTGAATAAGACGATGGCCACACTGTAGTTTTAAAGTTCTTCAGAGCTCTGGGCTAAGGTGGTTCTTCCCTGCTCTTTTGAACGCTTTGCGTCATTTTCACAAATTTCAAGGGACTGTTCCTCAGGCAGCTGGGTTGTTGCAACACGCCTCTAAACCCTGACAGTAGACTAGCGAGTGAATCTTTCTGACCAGAGTCAGAAACCAAAGAGTGGCCAGCCTGAATCAGGGCTTTATAACCATATAACCATATAACAATCACAGCACGGAAACAGGACATCTCGGCCCTCCTAGTCCGTGCCGAACTCTTAATCTCACCTAGTCCCACCTACCCGCACTCAGCCCATAACCCTCCCCTCCTTTCCTGTCCATATGCCTATCCAATTTTACCTTAAATAACACAACTGAACTGGCCTCTACTACTTCTACAGGAAGCTCATTCCACACAGCTATCACTCTCTGAGTAAAGAAATACCCCCTCGTGTTTCCCTTAAACTTCTGCCCCCTAACTCTCAAATCATGTCCTCTCATTTGAATCTCCACTACTCTCAATGGAAACAGCCTATTCACGTCAACTCTATCTATCCCTCTCAAAATTTTAAATACTTCGATCAAATCCCCCCTCAACCTTCTACGCTCCAATGAATAGAGACCTAACTTGTTCAACCTTTCTCTGTAAGTGCTGAAACTCAGGTAACATCCTAGTAAATCGTCTCTGCACTCTCTCTAATTTACTGATATCTTTCCTATAATTCGGTGACCAGAACTGTACACAATATTCCAAATTTGGCCTTACCAATGCCTTGTACAATTTTAACATTACATCCCAACTTCTGTACTCAATGCTCTGATTTACAAAGGCCAGCGTTCCAAAAGCCTTCTTCGCCACCCTATCTACATGAGACTCCACCTGCAGGGAACTATGCACTGTTATTCCTAGATCTCTCTGTTCTTCTGCATTCCTCAATGCCCTACCATTTACACTGTATGTTCTATTTGGATTATTCCTGCCAAAATGAAGAACCTCACACTTCTCAGCATTAAACTCCATCTGCCAACGTTCAGCGTTCCATCATCTTTAGGACTCCAGAAAAAAATTGAGGCCTGGAGTTTACGATGAGTAGGAGGAAGAGGAATCACACCAGCAGGATGTGGCTACAAATGAAAGATCAGAAACATTTTGAAACTGTTTGATTGAAAAAAGGTGTTTAATTTCTGCAATGTTCTGGAGGAAATCAACAGATCAGGCCGCAAACATGGGGAGGAATAAATAGACAACGTTTAGACAGAGCCCGTTCAGCATGCCTAGACTGTGTACTCCTCTGCTTAGTTGCTGCCTGAACTGCACAGTTCCTCCAGCATTGTGAGTCTGCGTCTCTCTATTTCCAGCAACTGCAGAATCTCTTCTGTTTCATACCTGCATTTGTAAGAGGATTGTACATTGGCATTAGATACACGGAATACCTGTTAGTATCGACTTTGGTTGTTTCTGGCAGCCGTCACACAAAAGAAAACTGAGCTCTGGACATGCAACCGGTGCTTGCAGAGACTTTCAACGGCACCGTGGTTACCGGTAAATCCATGCCAAAGCACCGATCTAATGCGCAGGCGTTAGTGTTGTTAATTATACCCGAACATCACGCATGCGCGCAGTGCGCAAACGGAAGGATCAGCATCAGGTAAGAGTGTTCGCCACGTGAAGTTTTCAACACAGTTTTAGGAAATTTTCTGTGAACTTCGGACACCGTGGCCCGCAATCCCGGCACAGTCCTGCTCTCTTCCCTCTCTCTCAGCCCCACGATTCGTACACGGGCCCCGGGGAGCTCCCGGCCGCTGAGTGAATGGGAACCGATGGATCTCTCAGACAGAGCTGAGCTCCAGCTATCTAAACGCAAGGATTAGGAACTCGGAGAAAGGGAACAAAATCTTTTACATCACCAGCTGAGAAAATCACCTTTTTTTTCTACCTCCAATCACAAACAAGAGAAAACCTGTGGAGAGGGCACAGTTTTAAGGTGCTTGGAAGCCGGTTGGAAGGAGATGTCAGGGGCTGTGTGCTTTATACGTACCGTGGGTTACTCATAACAAACCATATTCTGGAAGAATTGACCTTTTATTTAACAACAACAAAACCACGTTTTAAACTGCCATGCTTCTCGATCAGTCTTCATTTCTGCGCATGCTCGGAACTCTGTCCCATCCCTTTCTCACACGTGATATCACAACGAGGGGTGAGTTTTTTTTACGCAGAGTGGCGAGTGTGTGGAATGCGCTGCTGGTGACTGTGATGGAGGCCGATACAATAGGGTCTTTTAAGAGGCTCCTGGATAGGTACATGACACGTAGAAAAATAGAGGGCTGTGGGGAATATCAGGTCATTTTTAACGTAAGTAATGTTCGGCACAGCATTGGGGGCTGGAGGTTGAGGCGTTCTTTATCTACGTTGGAAATCCAAGAAACACACACAAAATGCTGGAGGAACTCCACATTGATACAATTTTCCTTAGATGTTGTCTGACCTGCAGCATTTTGTGTGTGTTCCTTGTTCTACCACTTCTTGTTTTGGAATTTTCTACCGGTGAGAAAATGCCTTGACCCTTTCTCTCCAGATACATAATGATATCAAACATCTTTGCCCTGGGCAACAGGTAGCTTTCGCATCACAAATGCGCCAGTCTCCGATGAGACAGAGTACAGCCCTTCCCTTCATGTTCATTGGCATTGCCATCACTGAGTTCACCACTGTCAGTCCCCTGGGGGAGGGATCAGGGGGAATATTTATGTACAATACAGAAAGTGGAGTCACCTGTGTGTATTGTGATGATGCAAAAGTTGCTGGAGAATTTGCAAGTGGGAAGAAATCGAGAAATATTTGGGAATCTGACTTTTTAAAGCATTATTTAGTAAGCAAATCAGATATGGATAGTATGCAAAAGCTGTGATGAGAACATCCTTCATTACCTGCTACAGGCTTGCTACTTAGGCTGTGTGAGAGTGCAGATGAACTCGATCAATCCCAGAGGAGATCAAAGTTCTTATTGACAGTGATTCACTAGCTTTTGAAATGAATATCTCAAAATATAAAATTCAGTGCAGACCATATTGTTGTCACTGGGTAAACATTGCACAGCACAAGGTTTTTGCACGCATATTTCAAATTGGAGGGGACATTAATGGGAATGAGGGGAGACTTCAGTGTCCCTGATGCCCTCACCTTCCAGATGTGCTACAGCTACAGCTTGTAACCCTGCACTTTAAGGAGCTGGAACTTGAAATGGATGAATTCCAGATCATCCGGCAGTTGGATGAGGTGATGGATATCACATGAAGAGATGTGAATTACACCCAAGTTGCAGCACTCAGGAAACTGGGTGAGTGTCAGGAAGGGGAATGAGGTTAAATAGTCATTGTTGAGTAATCTTGTGGCCATCCCCCACAAGAATAGGTGGACCAGTTTGGAAGGTGTTGTGTGGGGATTACCTGATGGAGCAAAGTCAAAAGGGAGATAGGGGATTTGTTAGTTAGTGGAACAGAAGTAGAAGGTGACTACTATCCTAGTAGTAATGCTCCCCTGTGGGGTGGGTGGTTAAACTAAAGTTGCAAGGAGGATTGGTGCCAGAATGACAAATCAGATAGTGGAGAGATTGAGTTGAATTGACTTTATTACATACATCCTTCATATACTTAAAGAGTAGAAATCTTTACGTTATGTCTCCATCTAAGTGTGCAATTTATAGTAATTAATAATAATTAATATGTACAACAAGGCATACAAGGTAACAGAAATACAATTGTATCAGCATGAATGAATCAGTCTGATGGCCTGGTGAAGGGGCTGCCCCGGATCCTTGTGGTCCTGGCTTTTATGCTGCAGTACCGTTTCCCGGATGGTAGTGGCTGTAACAGTCTGTGGTTGGGGTGAATGAGCTCCCCAATGATCCTATGGGTCTGTTTTACACAATAATGTAAATATCCTGGATCGTGGGAAGATCACATATACAGATGAGCTGGGCTGTCTGCACCACTCTCTGCAGAGTCCTGCAACTGGGGAAGTACAGTTCCCATACCAGGCAGTGATGCAGACTCTCAGGATGTTCTCAAGTTGCCCCAGTAGAAAGTTCTTGGGATTTGGGGAACCATTCCAAACTTCTTCAACAGTCTGAGGTGAAAAAGGCGCTGTTGTGCCGTTTTCACCACACGGATGGTATGTACAGACCTAGTGGGATCCTCGGTAATGTGTATGCTGAGGAACTGAAAGCTGTTCACCCTCTGAACAGCAGATCCATTGATGTTAGAAGGGTTTATCCTGTATCCATTCTTTCTGTCAGCCACAACCAGCTCCTTTGTTTTTGTGACAATGAGGGAGAGGTTGTTTTTTAGACACCTGCCAGATGTTGCTCCAACCTCAGATAAAGTCAGCAATCAAAAGGTTGAGCATGGTGAGATGAATGTGATGAGCTGTGTATATCACAATGCAAGAAGCATCGTTGGAAAGCCAGAATAGCCCACGGCATGGAATTTTGATATTGTAGTCATTACTGTGAGTTGGTAACACCCAACAATCTGAGGGATTTAGAGGAACAAATTTGTAGAGAGATCACAGACTATTCCAAGAAACAAAGGCTGAGATTGTAAGCGATTTTAACTTTCCATATATTGAGTGGGACTCCCATACTGTAAAAGAACTAAAAGGGGTAGAATTTGTCAAATGCGTCCTTAATCAGGACGTAGAATTCCTGATGTAGAAGTGTGAAATAAGCTGTTAGGAAACAATCCAGGGCTAGTGATTGAAATTAGTGTATGGGAACACTTTGTATTCAGAGGTCATAATGCTATTATATTCCAAATAAATATGGAAAAAGAGAGGTCTGGAACACAGATTGAGATTCTAAATTGGGGAAAGGTCAATTTTGATGGTATCAGAAAGGATTTGACAAGTGTGGTTTGGGACAGAATGTTTTTTGGCAAAGGAGTAAATAGTAAGTGGGACACCTTCAGAAGTGAAATTTTAAAGGTATAGAGTATGTATGTGCCTATCAAAATAAAAGTTGAGATGTAAATGATGCAGGGAACCTTGATTTTCAAGAGGAATCAAGGCCCCATTTTGTTCCTCTAAAAGCCTCAGACTGTTGGGTGCAACCAAGACTCATTAATGATTACAATATCATCATTCCATGCCCTGAGCATATCTGACCTTTTTTTAGTTGTCATCTGTTGGCTTCTAAAAGCTTGCCAATAGTTTTTGTTCTTTTGTTTGCCCTCTCTTTGGCCTTTATGTTGGGTTTGGCTGGTCATTTCGCCACAGTTGTGTCCTCCTGCATTTCCAATGCTTGCACTACTTGGGGATGTATCCATCACTCAGATCCCAAATTGCTCCAGAAACTCCAGCCATTGCTGCTCCATTGTCACTGCTCCATTTAGTTTCCCTTCCAATCAAGTCTGGCCAGCCTCTCTGTCATTGAAACATGGAGTAGTTCAGTACAGAAACATGCCATTTGGCCTATCTTCTCAATGCTGGAAAAACATTCGAGCTGTGGAATGCAATGACCTGCACCGGGACCTTAGCACCTCCCATCCAGATACCCATCCAAACTTCTCTTAAATGGTAAAATGGAGCTACCATACACCACTTGTGCTGGCATCTCATTCCACACTCTCATGGCCAATAATTTGTTCCCCATAAATTTTCACACTTAAAATCAGTTGGAAAAGGCTGCTTGCATTTACCCATTCTATACCGTTATGTTTTGTCTACATAGAAACATAGAAAACTACAGCACAATACAGGCCTTTTGGCCCAAACATATCCTTACCTTAGATCTAACTCGGCATACCCCTAGCCCTCTAACTTTCTAAACTCCATGTATCCATCCAGGAGTCTCTTAAGTGACCCCTTTGTTTCCTCCTCCACCACCACCATGGACTCGTGCATGCACTCACCACTCTCTGTGTGAGAAAAAGAAACCATCTTCTATACTTCTAACAAATCCTCAAATCAATATTGTTTCCTTGTTTATTTTTAGAGCTTTTTTCAGGTGTATAAGATGATGAGGGGCATTGATCGTGTGGATAGCCAGAAGTTTGTTCCTAGGTCAGAAATGGCTAATATGAGGGGGCATACAGACTTTTAAGGTGCTTGGAAATGTAAACCGAGGGGATGTCGGAGGGTATGTTTATTACGCAGAGAGTGTTGGATGTGCGTAATGCACTGCCAGCAGCAGAGTCCGAAGCAGATACAATAGGGTCTTTTAACAGCCTCTTAGATGGGTATAGAAAAGTAGAGGGCAGATACAATAGGGTCTTTTAACAGCCTCTTAGATGGAGCATAGAAAAGTAGAGGGCTGTGTGCTGGGAAGTTCCAGGCAGTTTCCAGAGTAGGTTACATGGTCGGCACAGGACTGTGGGCCAGAGTGCCTGTAACTTGCTGTAGATATCACTGTTATATGTTAAGGAGCAAAACAACTTTGGTTAACTTCCGATCATCTGGTCCCACCCCCATCACTAAAGATGACTTAATTATCTCTGCCAGGGACCCAACAATTTCTGCACTTGACTCCCACAGGGTCTAATCCACCCTAATCTGCCTCAGGATAGGAAACACCTCCTCCACTTTAGTCAGTACAGGATCCACGATGTTAATGCCGCTTTTCCAAACTTCCATAGACTCTGTGTCCTGTCTCCTGACTAAATAGAGATTTAAAAAAAAAAACGAGGATCTCCCTATCTGCTTTGTTTCCACACATGGATTGCCACGCTGGTCTTACAGAGGACCAACTTTCTCCCTTGCAATCCTTTTGCTGTTACTCTGTCACTAGAATCACTTAGGATTATCCTTCATCTGTTTTGTGAGGGCAAAACATGCTTTCATTTAGCCATCCTGATTTATTTCTTATGTGTTCTCTTGCATTTCTTATACTCCATAAGAACCTGCCTGCCTATTCCTGTTATACAATTCCATTTTGTGCTTCACCAGGGTCTCAATATCTCTTGAAAAACAAGGTTCCCAACAGTTTCTGTCTTTACCTTTTATTCTGACAAGGAGATACCCGCTTTGTACTTTCAAAATTTCGCTTTGAAAGACTCCCATTTACCAAAACACACCTTTGCCATAAAGCAGCCTGTCCCGGTCCACAGTTGCCAGATCCTAGTGTTGATTCCAGGTGTTGATCCATGTCCTGAACACATCCGCCTTTCCTACGCTGCTCCTTGTATTGAAATATACAAGGCTCAGCATATTCTCTGCACCATGCTGATCTTTTTCATTCCTGACTTTGAGGACTGAACAACATCTGTCTCCACAACCCCTCCACTATCTGTTCTGTTATTCAGGCTCCCATTCCCCCTGCAACTTTAGTTTAACCCTCCTTACCCCCACCTCCCACCATGCAGCTCTATCAGCCCTTTGGCTTTCCTCTCCCAGACCAATAAAAAGGAGGTGCATACCAGGTACAGGCAGATAGGAACAAATGGGGTACTTATGAAATACAGGAAATTCAAGTGAACACTTGAAAGAAATAAAATAAGGCATGAAGTTGCCCCAGCAGAGAAGGTGAAGGAGAATCCTCAGGGATTCTGCATATATGTTAAGAGCAAAAAGATTGCAAGGGAAAAAATTAATCCTCTGCAAGATCAGAATGATAATCCATATGAAGGGATAACATAGATTTCGGAAGATTTTTTCTGCATCCGTATTTACTCAAGAGATGGACACAGAGTCTATAGAGGTGAGGCAAAGCCGCATCAACTTCATGGACCCTGTACAGATTACAGAGGTGGAGGGGTTTGAGGCAAATTAGTGTGGATCAATCCCCAGCGCCTGACAAGTTGTTCACTAGGACCCTGCGGAAGACAAGTGCAGAAATTATCGGGGCCTTAGCACAGATACTTAAATCATCCTTAGTGACAGGTGAGGTACTGGAGGATTGGAGGACAGACAATGTTGTTCTGATGTTCAAGAAAGGCTGCAAAATTAAACTAGGAAATTATACATTGGTGAGCTTGACATCAGAACTGGGAAAGTTATTGGAATGTGGGTACAGGAACCAGGTATATACTGTAAGTATTTGGATAGGTGTGGACTGAAAAAGGATAGGCAGCGTGGCTCTAGCCAATCTTATAGAGTCTCTCGAGGAAGTTATAAGGAAAGTGGATGAGGGCAAGGCAGTGGATGTTGTCTACATGGACTTCAGCAAGGCACTTGACAAAGTCTCATATGGGAGTTTGGTCAAGAAGGTTCAGTCACTCAGCATTCAAGATGAGACAGTAAATCGGATGAGACACTGTCTTTGGGAGAAGCCAGAGTGTGGTAGCAGATGGTTGCCTCTCTGACCGGAGGCCACTAACTAGTGGTTGCCACAGGGATCAGTGCTGGATCTGTTGTTGTTTGTCATCTATATCAGTAACCTGGATGACAGTGTGGTTAACTGGATCAGCAAATTTGTGTATGACAACAAGACTGGGGGTTTAGCGGACTGCGAGATTTACTTCTTATGTGTTCTCTTGCATTTCTTATACTCCATTAGAACCTGCCTATCCCTCTTATGTAACTCCATTTTGTGCTTCACCAGGGTCCCAATATCTCTTGAAATCCAAGGTCCCTACAGTTTAACATATCCTCTTCGCTGACGATCAACACTGCTGCACCTCAGAGGTGTGTGCTTAGCCCACTGCTCTACTCTCTGTATACACATGTCTGTGTGGCTAGGCATAACTCAATCACCATCTACAAATTTGCTGACGATACACCCATTGTTGGTAGATTCTCAGATGGTGACGAGGGGGCGTACAGGAGTGAGATATGCCAGCTAGTGGAAGGGTGCCACAGCCACAACCTGGCACTCAACGTCAGTAAGACGAAAGAGCAGATTGTGGACTTCAGGAAGAGTAAGATGAGGGAGCACGTACCAATCCTCATAGAGGGAACAGAAGTAGAGACAGTGAGCAACTTTAAATTCCTGGGAGTCATGATCTCTGAGGATCTAATCTGGTCCCAGCACATGGATGGAGTCAGAAAGAAGGCAAGGCAGTGGCTATACTTTCTTAGGACTTTGACGCGGATTGGCATGTCAACAAATACGCTCAAACACTTCTATAGTTGCAGTGTGGAGAGCATTCTGACAAGCTGCATCACTGTCCGGTATGGAGGGGCCCCTGCACAGGACCGTAAGAAGCTGCAGAAGGTTGCAAATCTAGTCAGCTCCATCTTGTGTACTAGCCTACAAAGTATCCAGGACATCTTTAGGAAGCAGTGTCTCAGAAAGGCAGCGTCCATTATTACTGTCCTCCAGCACCCAGGGCATGCCCTTTTCTCATTGTTACCTTCAGGCCTGAATGAAGGCACACACTCAGTGATTCAACAGCTTCTTCCCCTCTGCCATCCGATTCCTAAATGGACTTTGAAGCTTTGGACACTATCTCATTTTACTGTTTTTGCACATTTTTAATGATCTATCCATTACACATTATTTATTTAATTGTTTATTTCTATTTATTTTTTTATTATTATTATCTATGCTAGGCTATGTACTGCATTGAACTGCTGCTGCAAAGTTAACAAATTTCACGACACATGCCGGTGATAATCAACCTGATTCTGATTCCGAGTTTCATTCTTTACCTTTTATTCTGAGAAGCACATAACCGCTTTGTACTTTCAAAATTTCACTTTGAGGGCCTCCCATTTACCAAACACACCTTTGCCATAAAGCAGCCTGTCCCAATCCACAGTTGCCAGATCCTAGTATCTTAATTCCAGGTGTTGATCCATGTCCTGAACACATCCACCTTTCCTACGCTGCTCCTTGTATTGAAATATACAGGTCTCAGCATATTCACTGCACCATGCTCAACTTTTTGATTCCAGACTTTGTCTGAGGACTGAAAAACATCTGTCTCCACAACCCCTCCACTATCTGGTCTGTTATTCAGCCTCCCATTCCCCCTGCAACTTTGGTTTAACCCCCCCCCCCCCCTTACTCCCACCTCCCAGCATGCAGCTCTATCACCCCTTTTGCTTTCGTCTCCCAGATCAATGAAAATGAGGTACAGACCAGGTACAGGCAGATAGGAACAAATGGGGTACTTATAAAATACAGGAAATTCAAGTGAACACTTGAAAGAAATAAAAGAAGGCATGAGGTTGCCCCAGCAGACAAGGTGAAGGAGAATCCTCAGGGATTCTGCAGATATGTTAGGAGCAAAAGGATTACCAGGGGAAAAAAAATTAATCTTCTGCAAGATCAGAATGGTAATCCATAACAGGAGACAAAATAGATGGGGAGATTTTTTTTCTGCATCTGTATTTACACAGGAGATGGACACAGAGTCTATAGAAGTGAGGCAAAGGAGCATCAACTTCATGGACCCTGTGCAGATTACAGAGGTGGAGTTGTTTACTGTCATAAGGCAAATTAGTGTGGATAATTCCCCAGGGCCTGACAAGTTCTTCCCTGGGACCCTGCGGAAGACAAGTGCAGAAATTGTTAGGGCACAAACACAGTTATTTAAATAATCCTTAGTGACAGGTGAGGTACTGGAGGACTGGAGGACAGACAATGTTGTTCTACTGTCCAAGAAAGGCTCTAAAAATAAATAAGAAACTGTACGTTGGTGAGCTTGACATCAGTCGGGACAAAGTTATTGCACGTTATGTTCAGGAACTGGAGATGTAAGTATTTGGGTCGATGTGGACTGATTAAAGATAGACAGCATGGCTTTCTGCATGGTAGGTCAGGTCTAACCAATCTTATAGAGTCTCTCGGGGAAATTATAAGGAAAGTGGATGAAGGCAAGGCACTGGATGTTGTCTATATGGACGTCAGCAAGGCACTTGACAAAGTCTCATATGGGAGGTTGGTCAAGAAGGTTCAGTCACTCAGCATTCAAGATGAGACAGTAAATTGGATGAGACACTGTCTTTGGGAGAAGCCAGAGTGTGGTAGCAGATGGTTGCCTCTATAACTGTAAGCCTGTGATTAGTCGTGTGCCACAGGGATCAGTGCTGGATCTGTTGTTGTTTGTCATTTATATCAATAATCTGGATGTTGGTGTGCTTAACTGGATCAGCAAATTTGTTGGTGACAGCAAGATTGGTGGTGTATTGGACAGCGAGGAAGACTATCATGGCTTGCAGTGTGATCTGGACCTGCTGTAAAATGTTTTGAGAAATGGAAGGTAGAAGTTAAAGCAGAAACGTGCGGGGTGTTGCAGTTTGGTAGGACCTACCAGGGTGGATCTTACACAGTGACTGTTCGGGCACTGAGGAGTGCTGTAGTGGAAAGGGATCTGGGAATACAGTTCTATAATTCACTGAAAGTGGTGTCACAGTTTGGTAGGGACGGAAAGAAAGTTTTTGGTACATTGGCCTTCATGAACCAAAGTAGTGAGTACAGGAGATGAATGTTATGTTGACATCGTACAAGACATTGGTGAGGCCTAATTTGGAGTATTGAGTGCAGTTTTGGTCACCAACCTACAGGAAAGATGTAAAGACTTTGAAGGAGTTCAGAGAAAATTCGCAAGGATGTTGCCAGGTCTGGAGGACTTGGGTTGTAAGGAGAGATTGAACAGTTCAGAACTTTATTCCATAAGACCATAAGACAAAGGAGCAGAAGTCGGTCACTCGGCCCATCGAGTCTGCTCTGCCATTTTATCTTGAGCTGATCCAGTCAATTAGTCCCATTCCCCCTCCTTCTCACCATAACCTTCGATGTCCTGGCTACTCAGATGCCTATCAATCTCTGCCTTACGTACACCCAATGACTTGGCATCTACTGCGGCCCGTGGCAATAAATTCACCACCCTCTGGCTAAAAGAATTTCTTGCATCTCTGTTCTGAATGGGCACCCTTCAATCTTTAAGTCATGTCCTCTCGTACTGGACTCCTCCACCATGGGAAACAACTTTGCAGCATCCACTCTGTCCATTCCTTTCAACATTCAAATGTTTCTATTAGGTCTTCCCTCATTCTTCTAAATTCCAAGGAGTACAGTCCAAGAGTGGTCAAACATTCTTTATACGTTAACCCTCTCGTTTTTGGAATCATTCCAGTGAATCTTCTGTGAACCCTTTCCAAAGACAGCACATCCTTTCCTAAATAAGGAGTCCAAAACTGCATGCAGTATTCCAAGTGAGGTCTTATCAGTGCCTGATGGAGCCTCAACATCACATCCCTGATTCTATACTCTATTCCTCTAGAAATGAATGCCAACATTGCATTTGCCTTCTTCACCACCAACTCAACCTGGAGGTTAACGTTAAGGGTATACTACACGAGGACTCCCAAGTCCCATTGCATCTCAGAATTTGAATTCTCTCCCTATTTAAATAATAGTCTGCCTGTTTCTTTCTTCTACTAAAGTGCATGACGATACACTTTCCAACATTGTAATTAATTTGCTGCTTCTTTGCCCATTCCCCCAATCTATCCAAGTCTCTCTGCAGACTCTCTTTCCTCAGCACTATCAGCCCCTCCAACTATCTTTGTATTGTCAGCAAACTTAGCCACAAAGCCATCTATTCTATAATCCAAATCGATGATATACAATGTAAAAAGAAGTGGCCCAACATAGAACCCTGTGGAACACCACTGGTAAACTGCAGCCAACCAGAATGGGATCCCATTACTCCCATTCGCTGTTTCCCACTAATCAACCAACGCTCTATCCACGTATGTAACTTTCCCATAATTCCGTGGGCTATTATCTTGTTTCGCAGCTTCATGTGTGGCACCTTGTCAAATGGTTCCTCAGTGAAGACTGATGCAAAATACTCGTTCAGTTCCTCCGCCATCTCCCTATTTCCTATTACAATTTCTCCAGCATCGTTTTCTATCGGTCCTATATCTACTGTCACCTGTCTTTTACTCTTTATATACTTGAAAAAGCTTTTACTTGAAAATAATATCTGTCTTCCCACTAATTTTGCTTCCTTGTATGCCCTCTGCTTTGCTTTTACTTTGGCTTTGACTTCTCTTGTCAGTAGTGGTTGCGTCATTTTGACATTCGAAAATTTCCTGAGGGTTCCTTCACTTCTATCTCACTAATTACTTCTGGTTCATTGCACAATACCCAATCCAGTACAGCCGATCCCCTAGTGGGCTCAACAACAAGCTGTGATTATGAAAATTGACAAGGGAGAGCCAATCATGTTGTGATCACTGCTTCCTAAGGGTTCCTTCACTTCCATCTCTCTCATCACCTCTGGTTCATCACACAATACCTAATCCAGTACAGCCAATCCCCTAGTGGGCTCAACAACAACCTGTTCTAAAAAGCCATCTCGGAGACATTCTACAAATTCTCTCTCTTGATATCCAGTGCCGATCTGATTTTCCCAATCCACTTGCATGTTAAAATTCCCCACAATTGGAATTCCTTGGAATGTAGAAGATTCAGGGGAGACGATGGAAGTACACCAAAATTATGAATGTTATAGTTGGGGTAAATGCAAGCTGGGTTTTACCACTGAGATGGGGTGGAACTACAACCAGAGGCCATGGGTTAAGGGTGAAAGGTGAGGGGAAAATGAGGGGAAACGTAATCACACTGATGGTCATTCAGGTATGGAATGAGCAGCCAGTACAAGTGGTGCAAGCAAGCTCAATTTCAACATTTAAGAGGTCCGTATAGGTACCTGGATGGTAGGAATATGGGAGTGGGCAGTTTAAATAGTTCAGCACAAACGAGGTGGCCCAAAGGGCCGGATTCTGTGTTGTACTTTTCAATAACTGACAAGAACCTGAAATAATATGATTATTCATTTAATTCCTTTTAACAACTGTGTGGACCAACCATTCATCTGGGCAGGAAATGTTTACATGGCTTCAAAAGTGTGGCACTTTATATTGACAGTAGATAAAAGAAAATCCCAGCGACGCATCAACAAAGGGTATCTGCATGAGAGTGGTCAGTTACTGTGGGGCCAGGCACCCATGCAGCTCAATGGGAACAGGGAATAATACTAATGGAGAGAGTCAAACTGAGCCAGGTCACAGATTGGAGATGGCAGAAATGCCCCATTCTTATTCCAGATACCAGCACTGTGCCCATTTGGAAGATGATTTCTCTCTCCAACTTGGGACAACTCACTGTAACAGTGTGATGTCAGATCACACCTTGACAACTCAAGTGATCTAATCTGAAATGTTGTCCTTCACTTTATGATGTACTATAAATCTTTCTTCAGGTTAAAAACGACAAGGAAATTATCTACGGGTTTGTCTGACACAACACGCTGTTTTGCTGTCTATGTCCAGATATTTAAGAAGAGAAACAAGGGATTCACTCAATCATCATTTCTACTCAGACTGTGGGGAGTGATTCATCGATCATCATTCCTACTCAGACTGTGGGGAGTGATTCATCGATCATCTGACCGACTGGCATGCTGTCAATTTACACGGGGGGAATCCATTTATCTGCTCAGACAGTGGGAATGGGTTCAGTCGGTCATTTCAACTGAAGGTACATCAGATGGATCTCCGTGGGGAAGGCCATTCACCTGTTCTGTGGGTGAGAATGGATTGAGACGGTCTTCCTGTCTGTTGGATACACCAGTCAGTGCACATTGAATTTGTGGGAAAGGATTCACTCAGTCAACTGACCTAATGGCTCTACAGCGAGTTCACACCGGGGAGCGGCCGTTCACCTGCTCAGACTGTGGGAAGGGATTCACGTTGTCAGCTCATCTGCAAGCACACCAGTCAGTTCACACTGGGGAGAGGCCATTCACCTGCTCGGACTGTGGGAAAAGATTCACTTCATCATCTCAACTTAAGAAACATCAGCGAGTTCACACTGGTGAGAGGCCGTTCACCTGCTCAGACTGTGGGAAGGGATTCACTCAGTCATCCTACCTACAAGCACACCAGTCCGTTCACACTGGGGAGAGGCCATTCGCCTGCTCGGACTGTGGGAAAGGATTCACTTCATCATCTCAATTTAAGGTACATCAGCGAGTTCACACTGGAGAGAGGCCGTTCACCTGCTCAGAATGTGGGAAAGGATTCACTTCATCATCTAACCTCAAAGTGCATCAGCGAGTTCACACTGGGGTGAGGCCGTTCACCTGCTCAGAATGTGGGAAGGGATTCACTCAGTCATCCAACCTACGGAGTCACCAGCGAGTTCACACTGGGGAGAAGCCGTTCATCTGCTCAGACTGTGGGAAAGGATTCAGTTCATTATCTAACCTTAAGGTGCATCAGCGAGTTCACACTGGGGAGAGGCCGTTCACATGCTCAGACTGTGGGAAAGAATTCACTTCAACATTCCAACTTAAGTTACATCAGCGAGTTCACACTGGGGAGAGGCCGTTCATCTGCTCAGAATGTGGGAAAGGATTCACTTCGTCATCTAATCTTAAGCTACATGAGCGAGGTCACAGTGGGGAGAGGCCATTCACCTGCTCAGACTGTGGGAAGGGCTTCAGGTCGTCATCTCACCTACTGAAACACCAATTAGTACACACTGGTGAGAGGCCATTCACCTGCTTGGACTGTGGGAAAAGATTCACTCAGTCATCCCACCTACAAGCACATCAGCGAGTTCACACTGGGGAAAGATCATTCACCTGCGCAGAGTGTGGGAAAGGATTCACTCAGTCATCTACACTTAAGGTACATCAGCGAGTTCACATGGGGGAGAGGCCGTTCACCTGCGCAGACTGTGGGAAAGGATTCACTTCGTCATCTACACTTAAGAAACATCAGCGAGTTCACACTGGGGAGAGGCCGTTCACCTGCTCAGACTGTGGGAAAGGATTCATTCAGTCATCCCACCTGCGAGCACACTACTCAGTTCACACCAGGGAGACTCTGGACACCTGCTCGGACTTTGGGAAGAGATTCCCTCAGCCAAATCAACCAATTGTGCATCATTGAGTTCACACTGGAGAGCCCATTCACTGGATGTGTGTCAATCACCGTTGCTGAATGCAATTTCGAGAGTGACTGTCGGTGCTGAACTCTGCAATTATTGCTGCTGCTCACCACACCCAGTTCTGCACCCTGGTCACTGGGCATGAGAAGGGTTTCTTCTGCTGTATATTCACCTTTAATGGGATAAGTGTTTAATACTCTGGACCTGAGACAAATAAATCAGTTCTATTTTAAACTCTGTCTCTGGTACTTAGTGAATTTATAACACACGTAGTGCACAGTAGAGAGTCAACTCAGGCTGCCTGGACCTTGCCGAGATTCAATTCCACGACAATCCTTTTAAATCATCCCCTGTTATTCACCTCTCACTCTCCCTGTGGTGATGGGCTCCAAACAGTCACCACTCTGTGGGTGAAGAGGTTTCCCGTGAATTTCCTGCAGACTGAAGAAGTTGAGCTGACTGCAGTTCTGTCTGAGATGTTCTTCGCCCCTCAAATCTCTGGATGAGGAAGAATGACATTGGTAGTTAACCTCCTTTGTCACGACTCATTTCCATTTTATGGGTCATTTTTCCTGCTTACAAAGGGTTGTTGAAAACACCAGTGTTCTTTAAAGACTGGAAGTAGAATCGGAAACCATCAGTTGGATGTTCAAAGAATCATGGTCAGAAGCCAGAGGCAGGTCTGCACAGGGTAGAGTTTGGGGCTCTGGAAGATGGTTGGGGTAAGAACGTATCATGAGAAGGGAATCAGCAGCAGGGAGTGGAACCGAATAACAGAGTAGGAACATTTCGAAGCTGATTGACAGAAAATAATTGGGTTGTCTGACTGATGACAGAAACAATACCTGTTGTGAGGTGCTCCATTGGTCGAGGGAGATGTGGGTGTTGGGAATGGTTATATCTATTGAGGGAGTTAGTCCTGCTTGTTCATCCTGTAATATAATTTCTGGATGGTTATTGTATAACCATATAACAATTACAGCATGTAAACAGGCCATCTCGGCCCTTCTAGTCCATGATGAAAGCTTACTCTCACCTAATCCCACCAACCTGCACTCAGCCCATAACCCTCCATTCCATTCCCGTCCATATACCTATCCATTTTTAAAAAAATATCGAACCTGCTTCTACCACTTCTACTGGAAGCTCCTCCACACAGCTACCACTCTCTGAGTAAAGAGGTTCCCACTTGTGTTACCCCTAAACTTTTGCCCCCTAACTCTCAAATCATGTCCCCTTGTTTGAATCTCCCTTACTGTCAATGGAAAAAGTCTATCCGCATCAACTCCATCTATCTCCGTCATAATTTTAAATACCTCTATCAAGTCCCCACTCAAACTTCTACGCTCCGACGAATAAAGACCTAACTTGTTCAACCTTTCTCTGTAACTTAGGTGCTAAAACCCAGGTAACATTCTAGTAAATCTTCTCTGTACTCTCTCTATTATATTGACATCTTTCCTATAATTCGGTGAACAGAACTGTACACAGTACTCTAAATTCAGCCTGAACAATGCCTTGTATAATTTTAACATTACATCCCAACTCCTATACTTAATGCTCTGATTTATAAAGGCTAGCATACCAAAAGCTTTCTTCACAACCCCATCCACATGAGATTCCACCTTCAGGGGACTATTCACCGTCATTCTATTATCTATGCCCCATAGATCACTCTGTTCTACTGCATTCTTCAATGCCCTACTATTTACCATGTATGTCCTATTTTGATTAGACCTACCAAAATGTTACACCTCACACTTATCAGCATTAACCTCCATCTGACATCTTTCTGTCCACTCTTCTAACTGGCTTAAATCTCTCTGCAAGCTTTGAAAACCTGCTTCAAAAAGTTCAATATGTTTTATCAAACATGACCTTCCACCCACAAATCCATGTTGACTGTTCCTAAACAGACCCTGTCTAATCAGATAATTATATATACCATATCTAAGAATATTTTCCATTAATATACTCACCACTGATGTCAGACTTACAGGCCCATCATTGCTAGGTTTACTCTGAGAACCCTTTTTAAACAATGGAACAACATGAGCAATACGCCAATCCTCCGGCACCATCCCCCTTTCAAATGACATTAGAAATATTTTTGTCAGAGTCGCTGTTATTTCTACACTAACTTCCCTCAAGGTTCTAGGGAATATCCTGTCAGGAAAGGAGACTTGTGCTCTTGTATATTCTTTAAAAGCTTTAGTACTTCCTCTTTGTTAATCCTCTTAGTTTCCATAACTACCCAACTTGTTTCCCTGACCTTACACAATTCAATATAATTCTCCGAAGTGAATACCTATGAAAATAATTTTTTTCAAAACCTCCCCCACTCGTTTTGGCTCCACACAGAGCTGTCCACTCTGATTCTCTAAGGGACCAATTTTATCCATCACTATCGTTTTGCTATTAATATAACTGTAGAAACCCTCTGGATTCATTTTCACCTTACTTGCCAAAGCAGCCTCAGATCCTCTTTTAGCTTTTCTAATTTATTTTTACGTTTTTACATTCTTTATATTAGATTCTTGTTACATTCTTTATATTCCTCGAGCACCACAATTGCTCCATGCTGCCTATATTTATTATAGATCTCTCTCATTTCCCTGACCAAGTTTCCAATCTCCCTTGAAAACCATGGCCCTCTCGAACTTTTAACCTTTCCTAATAAGAACATAAAGATTCTGTACCCTCAAAATTTCTCCTTTAAATGACCCCCATTTCTCTATTATATCCTTCCCATAAACAAATTGTCCCAATCCACTCCTAAATCTTTTTGCATCTCCTCAAAGTTAGCCTTTCTCCAATCAAAAATCTCAACCCTGGTTCCAGTCCTATCCTTCTCCATAATTATTTTGAAACAAATGGTATTGTGATCACTGGACCCTATGTGCTCCCCAACACATACCTCCGTCACCTGAGCTGTCTCATTCGCAGCAGGAGATCCAACACTGCCACTTCTGTAGTTGGTACCGCTATGTATTGCTGCAAAAAACTATCCTACACACATTTTACAAACTCAAAACCATGCAGCCATTTTACAGAATGGGCTTCCCAGTCTGTGTGTAGAAAATTAAAATCTGCCACAATCACAACCTTGTGCTTACTACAAATATCTGCTATCTCCTTTCAAATTTGCTCCTCCAATTCTCGCTCCCCAGTAGGTGGTCTAAAATACACCCCTATAAGTGTTACTACACCTTTCCCATTCCTTAATTCCACCCAAATAGCCTCCCTGGACGAGCCCTCTAATCTATCCTGTGAAAACACCACCCCAATGTTTTCTCGGACAAGCAATGCAACGCCTTCCCCTCTTGCCCCTCTGATTCTATCACAACTGAAGCAACGAAATCTAGCAATATTTAGTTGACAATCACACCCCTTCTGTAACCATATTTCACTAATAGCTACAACATCATATTTCCAGGTATCAATCCATGCTCTAACCTCATCCACCGTTCTTACAATGCTCCTAGCATTAAAATAGATGCATTTAAGAAACTCTCCACCTCTTCCTATCTGCTTATCCCTAATGGTGCACGCAACTTTATTATCTTTTTGTTTTCCTTCTCCCCTACATCTTCGGTCTGAACCCTCCTACATCAGGGAGGAAGTTCAAATCATCTCTGTGTTAAAAGTCTAACCATCACAGTAACTGAAGGCAGCTGCAGGTTCATGAGGGACCGTTACTGTCAGATTCTGCAGTTCTTGTGGCTGCTCATCGCACCCAGGACTGAACCCTGGTCACTGAGCCTTGGAGGAGTCTGTACTACTGATGTTAGCCTTAAACTAGACTTGTGTTTAATATTGTGGATCTGTGAAAGATAAATCAGTTTTGTATTCAATCCCGTGTTTCAGGTACTTACTGTCTCTACTGCACTCACAATGTATTGCAGAAAGGCCACTCGGCCCATCTGGTTCCTGCCCATGTTTCTGTTCCATATCCATATATCAAAATCTACCCCTGCCGTTCCCCTCTCACTATCCCTGAGGTGACAGGTTGCAACTAGTCACCACTCCGTGGGATAGGAGATTTCCCTTGAATTTCACAGAATCATAGAAATCTATTTTCCTAAGCTCCATGTACCTATCTCATAGTCTCTTAAAATACCCTATTGAATCCGCCTCTACCACCATTGCTGACAGTGCATTCCACAGACACACACCACTGTTTGCTTAAAAAAACGTAGCTCTGATATCTTCTCTGTACCTACTTCCAAGCAGTTTAAACCTATTCCCCCTCGTGTTAGTCGTTTCAGCCCTGGGAAAAAGCCTCTGGCTATCCACACGACCAATGCCTCTCATCATCTCATACACCTGCATGATTTTCTCCAGTCTGAATAAGACGATGAGCTCACTGTGGTTTTGATGTTCCCTCCCCCCTCTCCTCATCTCTCCTCTCCCTCCTCTCCCCTACCCCTTCCCCTCTCCCTCCCCCTCTCTCTCTCTCTCCCTCCCCCTTTGTGTTTGATGTCACTGACCCGCCTCACTCAGGCACTTAAAGTGACACTCACTGTAAGCGAACCTGCAGTCGCGTAACACAATGCACCTCTAAAGTCTGACAGCAGACTAACGAGTGAATCTTCGAGGGTGCAGAGTCAGAAACCGAAGAGTTGCCAGACTGAGTCAGGCTTTGTGGCTGCAAAGAGAGATGGGGTCCAGAGTTTACAAGGAGGAGGAATCAGACCAGCTGGATGTGGCTACAAAAGAAAGATTAGAAGCATTTGGAAACTGTTTGATCAAAATGCAAGGATTAGGAACTCGGAGAATGGGAACAAAATCTTTTACATCACCAGTTGAGAAAATCATCATTAGTACTCTTTTCTGTAGACTGTGTGTTGCTTGTTCTACCTCCTCTTGCTCTGGACCTTTCTACCGGTGAGAACTTGTTTTGTCCCATTCTCTCTCGGTACTTAACGATATCAAACACCTTTGTCATGGGCAACAAGTAGCTTTCACATCACAAATGTGCCATATTCCGGTGAGACAGACAACTGCCCTTCCCTTCATATACATTGGCATTTCCATCACTGAGTTCACCACCGTTAGCCATTGGGGGAGGGTTCAGAGGAAATATTTATGTAGAGTACAGAAACTGGGGATGCCTGTTTGCATTTTGGTGATGCAAGATTTGCTGGAGAATTTGCAAGTGGGAAGAAGTGGAGTGATATTTGGAAATCTGACTTTTTAAAGCATACTTTAGCAAGCAAACCACATATGGACAATGTGCAAAAGCTTTGGTGAGAAAATCCTCCATTTCCTGTTATAGGCCTGCTGCATAGGTTGTGTGAGAGAGCAGATGAACTCGATCAAACCCAGAGGAGATCAAAGTTCCTATTGACAGTGACTTGCTAGCCGTGATAATGAATACGTCTCTATGTGCACATCTTGTCACTGGGTAAAAAATTCACAGTACAAGATTTATCTTCACGCTGGTTATTATAAATTAGAGGGGAGATTAGTACAAATTGTAGGGGGTATTGGAGGGAAGGAGGGGAGACCTCCAGTGTCCCTGATGCCCTCACCTACAAGATGTGCAGCTAGTAACCCTGCACTTCAATGAGCTGCAACTTGAAATGGGTGAATTCCAGATCATTCAGCAGTTGGAGGGGGTGATAGATATGACATGCAGAGAGGTGAGTCACACCCAAGGCGCCGGACACAGGAAACTGGGTGAGAGTCAGGAAGGGGAATGAGGTTAAATAGCCATCGCAGAGTACTCTAGTGGCCATCCCCCACAACAACAGGTGGAATACTTTAGAAGCTGTTGGGGGGGGGGGGATTACCTGGCAGAGGAAAGTCAAAAGGCTGATAGGGGATTTGTTAGTTAGAGGAACAGAACAAGAGGGGATGAATATCCTTGTGGTAAGGCTTGCTAGTGGTAGTGAGCAGGGGAGGGGGTGATGTGGTTAAAATAAGTTGGAGGGGGAATGGGAGCCAGAATGACAGAACAGATAGTGGAGAGGGTGAATTGAATTGACTTTATTAGTTACATACTTCATAAACATGAGGAGTAGAAATCTTTACGTTACATCTCCATCTGAATGTGCAATGTGTAATTTATGGTAGATTGTTTGCACATAGGACAGTCAATATAACATCGAAAAGCAATTGTATCAGCATGAATTAATCAGTCTGATGGCCTGGTGGAAGATGATGTCCCGGAGCCTGTTGGTCCTTTTGCTGTGATACCGTTTCCTGGATGGTAGCAGCAGGAACAGTTTGTGGTTGTGGTGAATTGGGCCTGTTTGTCCCTGGTATTCGTTGGGCCCTTTTGGCACACCTGTCTGTGTAAATGTACTGAATCGTGGAAAGTAGATTGTGCAATGTATAGTTTCCTTGTTTATATTTAGAGACATTTTTAGGTGTATAAAATGATGAGGGGTATTGTGCGTGTGGGTGGCCAGAGGTTTTTTCCCAGGGTTGAAATGGTTAACACGAGGGGGCATAGTTTTAAGGTGCTTGGAAATAGATACTGAGGGATGTCAGGGGTAAGATTTTTACACAGAGAGTGGTGCGTGCGTGGAATACACTGCCAGCAGCAGTGGTCCAGGCAGATAAAATGGGGTCTTTTAAAAGCCTCTTAGATAGGTACATGAACTCAGAAAAACAGAGGATGATACGCTTGGGAAATTCTGGGCAGTTACTAGAGTAGGTTACATGGTTAGCACAACATTTTAGGCTGAATGGCCTGGAATATGCAGTAGATTTCTACGTTCTATTTTGAACAGTGAAGTAACTTCTCTTCCTTAAACTGTACAGGGTCCACGATTTTAATGCCACTTTTTCACACTCCCATAGAATCTTTGTCCATCTCCAGAGTAAATAGAGATGGAAAAATATTTAAGATCTCCCCCATCTGCTTTGGTTCCACACGTGGATTGCCATTCCGGTCTTCCAGAGGACCAACTTTGTGCCTTGCAATCCTTTTGCTCTTAATCTATCACTAGAATCCCTGAGGATTATCCTTCACCTTTTCTGTGACAGCAACCTCATGCCTTCGTTTAGCCATCCTGATTGATTTCTTATGTGTTCTCTTGCATTTCTTATACTCCATAAGAAACTGACTGCCTATCCCTGATATGCATTTCCATTTTGTGCTTTACGAGGGTCTCAATATCTCTTGCAATCCGAGTTTCCCTACAGTTTCTATCTTTACCTTTTATTCTAACTAGGAGATACCCGCTTTGTACTTTCAGAATTTCGCTTTGAAGGCCTCCCATTTACCAAGCACACCTTTGCCATAAAGCAGCCTGTCCCAATCCACAGTTGCCAGATCCTAGTGTAGATTCCAGGTGTTGATCCATGCCCTGAACACATCCACCTTTCCTACGCTGCTCCTTGTATTGAAATATACAGGGCTCAGCATATTCACTGCACCATGCTCAACTTTTTCATTCCTGACTTTGTCTGAGGCCTGAACAACATCTGTCTCCACAACCTCTCCACTACCTGTTCTGTTATTCAGGCTCCCATTCCCCCTGCAACTTTAGTTTAAACTCCCCCCCCCCCCCCCCCAGCCACTCCAACCTCCCAGCATTGAGCTCTATCACACCTTTGGCTTTCCTCTCCCTGATCAATAAAAAGGAGGTGCATACCAGGTACAGGCAGATAGGAACAAATGGGGTACTTATGAAATACAGGAAATTCAAGTGAACACTTATGAAAGAAATAAAAGAAGGCATGAGGTTGCCCCTGCAGACAAGGTGAAGGAGAATCTGCAGATATGTTAAGAACAAAAAGATTGCAAGGGAAAAAATTAATTCACTGGAAGATCCGAATGGTAATCCATATGAGGAGACAAAATAGATGTGGGAGATTTTTTTCTGCATCTGTATTTACTCAGGAGATGGACACAGAGTCTATAGAAGTGAGGCAAAGCTACATCAACTTCATGGGCCCTGTACAGTTTACAGAGGTGGAGGTGTTTGCTGTCTTAAGTGTGGATCAATCCCCAGGGCCTGACAAGTTGTTCCCTGTGACCCTGCGGAAGACAAGTGCAGAAATTATCGGGGCCTAAGCACAGATATTTAACTCATCCTTAGTGACAGGTGTGGGACTGGAGGACAGGTGATGATTGGAGGACAGCCAATGTTGTTCCAATGCTCAGCAAAGTTTCTAAAAATAATTAAGAATTTGTACGTTGGTGAGCTTGACATCAGTCGGGGCAAAGTTATTGCACGTTATGTGCAGGAACTGGAGATGTGAGTATTTGGATAGATGTGGACTGATTAAAGATAGACAGCATGGCTTTCTGCATGGTAGGTCAGGTCTAACCAATCTTATAGAGTCTCTCGAGGAAGTTATCGTTGTCTGCATGGATGTCAGCAACGCACTTGACAAAGTCTCATATGGGAGGTTGGTCAAGAAGGTTCAGTCACTCAGCATTCAAGATGAGACAGTAAATTGGATGAGACACTGTCTTTGGGAGAAGCCAGAGTGTGGTGGCAGGTGGTTGCCTCTCTGACCGGAGGCCTGTGGCTCGTGGTTGTCTCAGGGATCAGTGGTGGATCTGTTGTTGTTTGTCATCTATATCAGTAATGTGGATGATAACATGGTCAGCTGGATCATCAGATTTGGGGACGACACCAAGACTGGGGTGTAATGAACCGCGAGGAGGACTGTCATGTATATCAGTAATGTGGATGATAACATGGTCAGCTGGATCATCAGATTTGGGGACGACACCAAGACTGGGGTGTAATGAACCGCGAGGAGGACTGTCATGTATATCAGTAATGTGGATGATAACATGGTCAGCTGGATCATCAGATTTGGGGACGACACCAAGATTGGGGTGTAATGAACCGCGAGGAGGACTGTCATGTATATCAGTAATGTGGATGATAACATGGTCAGCTGGATCATCAGATTTGGGGACGACACCAAGATTGGGGTGTAATGAACCGCGAGGAGGACTGTCATGTATATCAGTAATGTGGATGATAACATGGTCAGCTGGATCATCAGATTTGGGGACGACACCAAGATTGGGGTGTAATGAACCGCGAGGAGGACTGTCATGGCTTGCAGTGCGATCTGGATCAGCTGGAAAAATGGGTTAAGAAATGCAAAATGGAGTTTAATAGAGACAAGTGTGAGGTGTTGCATTTTGGTCGGAACTAGGTTTTACACAGTGACTGGTCGGGCACTGAGGAGTGTTGCAGAGGAAAGGGATCGAGGAATACACGTCTATATTTCAGTGAAAGTGGTGTCACAGTTCAATAGGGACGGAAAGAAGGATTTTGGCACATTGGCCTTCATAAACCAAAGTACTGAGTACAGGAGATGGATGTTATCTTGACTTTGTACAAGACAATGGTGAGGCCTAATTTGGAATATTGAGTGCAGTTTTAGTCACCAATCTACAGGAAAGACGTTGTAAAGACGTTGGAGGATTTCAAAGAAAATTCACAAAGATGTTGCCAGGTCTGGAGGACTTGGGTTGTAAAGAAAGATTGAACAGGTCAGGACTTTATTCCTTGGAATGTAGAAGATTGAGGGGAGATTTGATGGAGGCATATGACAGTTACGAGGGTTATAGATAGGGTAAATGGAAGCTGGCTTTTACCACTGAGATGGATTGGGAAGACATTGGTTAAGGGTGAAAGGTGAAACATTCAAGAGTAAAATTCTTCACACAGACGGTCATCTGGGTGTGGGATGAGCAGCCAGCAAGTGGTGCATGTGAGCTCAATTCTGCCGGGTGAGTTTCCAAAGAGATCACCAGCTCGTAACCCAGCACGGATGGAAAGCGTGCAGGGGAGCCAGATGGATTCGAACTCAGGACCTTTCGTCCTGAAATCCTGATGCCACTACGCCACCATCCAGTTCAAGAGATATTTACATGGCATTGAAACTGTGGGAGATTAAATTAACATTACATAAAGAAACCCCCGGCTGCACGTCAAGAAAGACTATTTGTGTGAGGGTGTTTCAGTTACTGTGGGGCCAGGCACCCATGCAGCTCAGTGGGAACAGGGAATAATACCAATGGAGAGAGTCAAACTGAGCCAGGTCACAGATTGGAGATGGCAGAAATGCCCCATTCTTATAGAGACAGGAGGAGCTTCAGAGTGTTCAATGCTCATTCCAGATACCAGCACTCTGCCCAGTCAGGAGATGATTTCTCCATCCAACTTGGATTGAACCTCAATGTAACAGTGTGATATCAGATCACACCTTGACAACTCAAGGGATCTCATCTGAAATGTTGTCCTTCAACCACTGATGGATTTTTAACTCTTTTTACAGGTTGAAAACGACAAGGAATTTGTCTATGGGAATTCAAACAGAACACACCAGTTGTGCTGTCTCTGTCTAAATATTTAAGGAACAAGGGATTCAATCAACCATTTTTCCTGTTCAGACTGTGGGGAGGGATTCACTTGGTCATCTGACCAACTAGCAAACCCGTCATTTTAAAAAAGGGGAAAGGCTGTTCACCTGCTCAGACAGTGGGAATGGATTGACTCAGTCATCTCAACTGAAGGTACTTCAGAAGGTTCACACTGGGCAGAGGCTGGTCATCTGCTGACGTTGTGGGGAAGGATTCACTCGGTCATCTGGTCTAATGGCTCACCAGCGAGTTCACACCAGGGAGCGGCCGTTCATGTGCTCAGACTGTGGGAAGGGATTCACATTGTCATCTCACCTAATGAGACACCAGACAGTTCATACTGGGGAGCGACCGTTCACCTGCCCAGAATGTGGGAAAGGATTCACTCAGTCATCTGAACTACTGGCACACCAGTCAGTTCACACTGGGGAGAGGCCGTTTAACTGCTCCGAATGTGGGAAGGGATTCACTCGGTCATCTCACCTACTGGCACACCAGCGAGTTCACACTGGAGAGAAGCCATTCACCTGCGCAGACTGTGGGAAGGGATTCTCTTGGTCATCTGATCTCCAAAAACACCAGCGAGTTCACAGTGGGGAGAGGCTGTTCACCTGCTCAGACTGTGGGAAGGGATTCACTCAGTTATCCAACCTACAGAGTCACCAACGAGTTCACACTGGGGAGAGGCCATTCATCTGCTCAGACTGTGGGAAGGGATTCAGTCAGTCATCTGATATGCTGGCACACCAGCGATTTCACACTGGGGAGAGGCCATTCATTTGCTCAAACTGTGGGAAGGGATTCACTCAGTTATCCGCCCTACAGAGACACCAGTCAGTTCACACTGGGGAGAGGCCATTCACCTGCGCATACTGTGGAAAGGGATTCACACGGTCATCTACCCTATTGGCACACCGGTCAGTACACACTGGGGAGTGGCCATTCATCTGCTCAGAATGTGGGAAGGGATTCACTCAGTTATCTCATCTACAGAGACACCAGCGAGTTCACACTGGGTAGAGGCCATTCACCTGCTCAGACTTTTGGAAGAGATTCTCTCAGTTATCTCCACCAAATGTGCGTCATTGACTTCACACTGGGGAGTGGTCATTCACCTGCTGTGAATGTGGGGAAGGATTCACTCAGTAATCAAACCTTTTGACACACTACTGGGTTCACACTGGGGAGAAAGTTTCAATAAGCTGAATGCTGGATATTTGTCCATCACCGTTGCTGAATGCAATGTCAAGAGTGACTGTAAGGGCTGAACTCTGCAATTATTGCTGCTGCTCACCACACCCAGTTCTGCACCCTGGTCACTGGGCATGGGAGGAGTTCCTCCTGCTGCATATTCAGCTTTAATGGGACTGGAGTTTAATTCTCTGAATCTGTGACAAATAAATCAGTTCTATTTTAAAATCTGTCTTTGGAACTTAGTGAATTTATAACACACCAAGTGTACAATAGAGATCAACTCAGGCCAGCTGGACACTACCAGTGATTCTGTTCCAGGGCAGTCCTTTTAATTCCTCCCCTGTTGCTCATCTCTCACTCTTCCTGTGGTGATGGGTTCCAAACAGTCACCGCTCTGGGTGAAGAGGTTTCCCTTGAATTTTCTGCAGACTGAAGAAGTCGAGCTGACTGCAGTTCTGTCTGAGATGTTCTTTGCCCCTCAAAGCTCTGGACGAGGAGGAATGACATTGGTAGTTAACCTCCTCAATCATGACTCATTTCAACATTATGGGTAATTTTCCCTGCTTCTAAAGGGTTGTTGAAAGCACCACTGTCCTCTAAATACTGAAAGCAGAATGGAAAACCATTTGTTGGATGTTCAATGAAGCAGGGTCAGAAACCCGAGGGGGGTCTGCACAGGGCAGAGTTTGGGGCTCTGGACGATGGTTCGGGTAAGAATGTATGATGAGGAGAAGGGAATCAGCAGTGGGGCGTGGCAACGAATGACAGAGTAGCAACATTTGGAAGCAGATTGACAAAATCTTTTGTTTGACTGATGACACAAACAATGCCTGTGGTGAGGTGCTCCACTGGTTGAGGAACATGTGTGTGTTGGGAATGGTTTTATCTATCGAGGGATTTGTTCCTGTAATATTATTAATGTCCTTCTAGGTTCCTCCAGCATTTTATGTACGTGTTGCTTGGATTTCCAGCATCCACAGATTTTCTCCTGTTTTTGATAAGAGCAAAAGCCGGGTCATATAATATAGCAAGAAAATAGTGGGAAATTAGAGGATTGGAAAGCTTTGACATAACCAACAGGAGACAACTAAAAAAAAACACACACACACAGGAGAGACAAGATGAAAAAGTAAGCTGAGTGAGCCAGTAATATCAAGTTTCAGAAGTTGTTCACATACATAAAGAGTAAAGGAGAGGCAAGAGTTGATATTGTACCGCTGGAAGATGATGCTGGTGAGATAGTAATAGAGCAAAGAAATCGCGGCCGAATGTAATAATTATTTTGTGTCATTCTTCACTGTGTAAGACACTCGCAGTATAAGACCGTAAGACATAGGAGCAGAATTAGGCCATTCAGCCCCATCGAGTCTGCTCCACCGTTCTATAATGGCTGATCCCAGTTCTCACCCAACCCCATGCACCTGCCTCCTCGGCATATCCTGTAATGCCCTGACTGATCCGTAAACTATTAGCTTCTGCCTAAAATGTACGCACAGACTTGTCCCCCACCGCCGTCTGTGTCAGAGAATGCCATAGATTCACTGCTCTCTGGCTAAATAAAATCCTCCTTAACTATTCTGAAAGGTCGCTCCTCAGTTTGGAGGCTGTGCCCTCTGTCATGGCTACCCCTACCATGCGGAAAGTCCTCTCCTCATCCACACTAACTGGACCTTTCCACATTCGGTAGGATTCAGTGAGATTTTACATCCCCCCCCCCCAACATTTATTAAACATAAGTCAGTGCAGGAGTACAGGCCCAAAGAAGGAAACGCTTCTCATATCTTAACCCCTTTATTACCGGAATCATCTTCTTGAACACCCTCTGGACTCTCTGCAATGACAACACACCTTTTCTGAGATATGCATCCCAAATACTCTTAGTGCGGCCTAAGTAACGTCTTATAAAATATCAGCATTGTTTCCTTGCTTATAGATTCTACTTCACTTTAAATAAATGCCCACAATCATTTGGCTTCTTTATCATAGGCTCAACCTGTAAATTAACCTTCTGGGAATCTTGCCCAAGGATTCACATTTTCTGCTGTACTTCTGTTGTTTGAACCTTCTCCCCAATCAGATAATAGTTCACTATTGTTCCTTTTGCCAAAGTGCTTTATCGTACATTTCCCAGTATTGTATTCCATTTGCTTTTTTTTTTGCCCGTTCTTGAAATTTATCTGTGTCCTGCTGCAATTGCATTGTTTCCTCAGCACTCCACCTACCTTCGTATCATCCGCAAACCTTGCCACAAAGCCATCAGTTCCATTATCCAACTCACTGACAAACAATGTGAAAAGTAGTGGACCAAATACTGACCCCTGTAGACCACCAGTCACTGCCAGACAACCAGAATGAGCCCCTTTTATTCCCACTCGCTGCCTCTTGGATGTCAGCTATTCCTCTGTCCATGCCAGTATTACTTCTGACTTTTATCCTGTCGAGCAGTCTCATGTGTGACACCTTATCGGAAGCTTTCTGAAAGTCCAAGTAAATGATATCCACTGCCTCTCGTTTGTCCATCCTGCTTATGACTTCCTCAAAGAACTCTAACAGACTTGTCAGGCATGATTTCCCTGTACAGAACCTATGCTGGCTTTGATTTATTTTTAGTCTCCAAAACCTCATCTGTTATATTAAACTCAAATGCTTCCCCAGGCACTGAGGTTAGGCTAACTGGACTATAATTTGTTTTGTTTTTAGTTGCCCGTTGATGAATTTTACAAGAAACCCAATTATCTAACTTCCTACTCACTTTTGCTAACTTATACACACTTTCCTTGGCTTTTATACAGTCCTTAAATTCCTTTCTCAGCCGTGGTAGTCCAGCCCCACTGTTTGAGAACTACTTCTGCCGGACATATCTATCCTGTACGTTATGGACTATTCTCAGAGATGTCAGCCACCTGGGGAATCACCTCTCTCATGCCTCTGTAATTCCCTTTATTCCATTGCCATACTCCGCATGTGACCTATGCTTCTCCCTCACAAGTTGCAGTAGGAATTCAATCAAATTATGATCACTGCCTTCTAATGGTTCCTTTACATTATCCTCCCTAATAAGATCTGGGTTAATACACAACACCAAAACTAAGATCGCAGTTCCCTGAGTAGGCTCAACCATCAGCTGCTCTAAAAAGCCATTTCGTAAGCATTCCCTCTCTTGTGATCGGACACAAAAGCCTGAAGGTAGATAAGACTGCTGGACCAGAAGGTGTACACCCCAGGGTTCAGAAAGAGGTAGATGAAGAGACAGTGAAGGCATTAGAGTCATAGAACATTACAACACAGGCAAACCCCTTTCGGCCAATCTAGTCCATGCCAAAACATTAATCTGCTGAGTTCCAACAACTTCCACCTGGACCATAGCCCTCCATATCCCTCTCATCCATGGACGTAAGCAAACGTCTCTTGAAGATTGAAATCGTCCCTGCCACTTGCTCTGGCAGCTCGGTGCACACTCTCCCCGCCTCTGAATGAAGAAGTTCCCCCTTGGTTTTCTCTTCAAGTGATGAGTAATGATCTATCACAAATCACTAGATGTTGGAATGGTTCTGGCGGACTAGAAAGTTGCAAATGTCACACCACTCTTTAAGAAGAGAGAGAGGCAGAAGAAAGGACAACAAAGGTTTTGCCTCCTGAAAACCTTTAGGTGTATCTTATGAATTTTGGACTACTGATCATGAAAATCACCATGAAATTTCCCTGTGATGCACCATTTTTTGAAATCACTCGTATTATTTCAATTCATAATTCAGGTCAATTAAAATGTTGCCTGCAATGTGAGCTGGAAAGTTTCCTATCTTGTTCAGGCATGCTTGGGCATGCGTACGCGGCGCGGCTGCTGCATGGCAGGACAGGTTTTAATAATAGTTATTTGGTTCAGGACTGTAAGGATGGAATTTGATATCACCAGGCACAAAAAATTATATGAACGATTTTAATATTTAAGACGGATGCTTCCCAGAATAAGCATTTTTATTGGTACACAAATCAAACATGTCATCAATGACAGGCAATTGAAGAATTTCTAGTGGGACTGGAGAAGATGACATGGAAGTTCAAGGAAGTTTTGAAAATTTTCTCGGCATCAACAGAGCACCAAGCTTTATGCAGCTGGTTGAAACCATGCTTATAGCATATAAAACCATGAAATGCAACATGTTACTAAAGATTCATTTTCTGCATTCACATTTGGACTTCCTCCCTGCAAATCTTGGTGCTGTTAGTGACGAGCATGGTGAAAGGTATCACCAGGACATTGCGGTCATGGAGAAAAGTTACCAGGGCAACTGAATCCAGCAATGCTGCAAATTAGTGTTGGACAATTAAGCGAGAAGCCTCAGACTCTGAGTATGAATGCAAATCATTAACAAAATATTTTTAACTTGGTTGCACCATTGCAAAGCATCAGCACCATGATGCAATTAAAGACAATATGTTCAATAAAAGTTAATTTGTTATTTTTTCCAAATTCCTGCGTGATACAAGTAGTCTTAAATTATACTTGTGTTAATCTTCAAGCAGATTATCATAAACAAAAAAAATTCTGAGGAAGCAACACCTTTGAAAAAAAAATTGTTGTCCAGTGAAATTATAGGACAGTTAGTCTGATCTCAGTGGTCAGGAATATGTTCGGGTGTATTAAGGGTGAGTGTTTTGGGTACTGTAATTGGGGAGGTATGATGAAGGAGGACAGAGTCAGCAGAATTCCTTTGCAGGGAATCGTGTGTGACAAATCACTTGCAATATTTTGAGGAAATAACAGGCAAGATAGATAAATTATCATAGATCATTTGTAGATAAGATAAGATAGATAGATAAGTTATTTGCTTGGATTTTCAGATTAGCTTTAACAAGGTACCCCATGCAAGGCCGATTGAGAAAGTAAGGAGGCAATGGATCCAAGAGGACATTGCTTTGTGGGTCCAGAACTGGCTTGCCACAGAGGACAAAGAGTAGTTGTAGTCGGGTCCTATTTTGCATGGAGGTCGGTGACTAGTGGACTAGTGGATGACTCCCAGCCGCTCCAGAAGGTACTGGTTAGGCACAGAAGTACATTCAGCCAGAGACTCATTCCACCGAGATGCAATACTGAGCGTCATAGGAAGTCATTCCTGCCTGTGGCCATCGAACTTTACAACTCCTCCCTCGGAGTGGCCGACACCCTGAGCCAATAGGCTGGTCTTGGACTTATTTCCACTTGGAATAATTTACTTATTATTATTTAATTATGGTTTTATATTGCTATATTTCTAACCTATTCTTGGTTGGTGTGACTGTAACAAAACCCAATTTCCCTCGGGATCAATAAAGTATATTTGGCTGTATGTCTACTCTTCATGACTTTTATAAATGACCTGGATGAGGAAGTGGAGGGATGGGACAGTAAGTTTGCTGATGACACAAAGGTTGGGGGTGTTGTTGATAATGTGGAGGGCTGTCAGGGGTTACAGCAGGACATTGACAAGATGCAAAACTGGACTGAGAAGTGGCAAATGGAGTTCAACACTGATAAGTGTGAGGTGATTCATTTTGTTAGGTCAAATACGATGGCAGATTATAGTATTAATGGTAAGACTCTTGGCAGTGTATTGGATCCACGGGATCTTGGGTCCGTGTCCATAGGACACTCAATGCTGTTATGCAGGTTGACTGTGTATTTAAAAAGGCATAAGGTGCATTGGCTTTCATCAACCGTGCGATTGAGTTTAAGAGCCGAGAGCTAATGTTGCAGCTATATAGGACCCTGGTCAGAGTCCACTTGGAGTACTGTGCTCATTTCTGGTCGCCTCAATACAGGAAAGATGTGGAAACCATTGAAACGGTGCAGAGGAGATTTACAAGGATATTGCCTGGATTGGGGAACGTCCCTTATGAGAATAGGTTGAGTGAATTCGGCCTTTTCTCTTTGGAGCGATGGAGGACGAGAGGTGACCTGATAGAGGTGCATAAGGTAATGAGAGGAATTGATCGTGAGGATAGTCAGAGGCTTTTCCCCAGGGCTGAAATGGCTAACATGAGAGGGAAAGTTGTTTTTACACAGAGAGTGGTGAGTGTGTGGAATGGGCTGCCGGGGGCGGTGTTGGAGGCGGAACCGATAGGGTGTTTTAAGAGAATAGTGGACAGGTACATGGAGCTTAGAAAACTAGAGGGCTATGGGTAACCCTAGGTAATTTCTAAGTTAAGGACATGTTCGGCACAGCATTGTGGGCTGAAGTGCCTGAATTGTGCTGCCCGGTTTCTATGAAAATGCATTTTGTGTCAATAACTGATTTGGAAATGTTGTATTTGGTCTCTGAGCCAAATAGTGTACACAATTTGTGAACAACTGGGTTCCAAGCATTGCTCCCTACAACACCCACTGGGACATCTTACAGGCCCAGGAAGGGTCTTTCAACAGACCGACTACCGGAACAGACGAAGGCCACTCGGCCCCTCCAAACCGTCCTGTCATTCAATAAGTCCTTGGACTGGTCCATTCGCCCCCCACTTTGCTATGACCATTGGCTCCACTTGCAGGACAACAGACTGCCGGTTTGACCCCCAATGTGGTGAATCCCTCTGCTCGCCACCATTCCATCTTTCCAATAAAATGCACCCCTGCTGGGTTGATTCCCCCCGTCCCCGGGGAGTCAGCAACAAGCCGATTCGCCAAGTGTTCTCCTCCTACCTCTCGGCGATACATCAGACTCAGCCGCAGGGGACGCTTCAGAAGCTCCTCCAACTTCCCTCGGAGGGAAGCGGAAAGAAATCAAAAAGCGGGACATTTACTTTGTTTATCCCGCCGATGAAGCGAGGGAGACGATCTCTCGGCTGTTTCACCTGTAATATTGGGTGTAACGAGTAATTGACATCGCTTCGCACCAATGGAGATAACACAGCGCCTGAATCCTCTGTTTCTCTCGGGGCCATAATTATAACTGTTGCTCTACAGATCCCACTGAATAAAGTTGAAATTTCAAAGTTTAAGTCGGAAAAGGGAGAGAATAATGGCGGACAGAAATCGACTGTGTCTAACATGTCAGTGAGCGGGAGGCGGAGTCCTGTGTTAAATGTTTAAGCATCACGGTGACTGAAGGCAGCTGCAGGTTCATGAGGGACTGTTACTGTCAGATTCTGCAGTTCTTGCGGCTGCTCATCGCACCCAGGACTGAACCCTGGTCACTGAGCATTGGAGGAGTCTGTTCTGCTGATGTTAGCCTTAAACTAGACTGGTGTTTAATATTGTGGATCTGTGAAAGATAAATCAATTCTGTATCAAATCCCGGGCTCAGGTACTTATTGCCTCCACCACACTCACGATGCAAATTAGGGAGGCCATTCGGCCCATCTGGTCCCTGCCCATATTTCTGCTCCATATCAGTACATCAAAATCTACCCGGGCCGTTCCCCTCTCACTCTCCCTGAGATGACAGGTTGCCAACCATGTAACCTACTCTAGAAAATGCTTAGAATTACCCTACTGCATAGCCACCTATTTTCCTAAACTCCATGTACCTATCTAAGAGACTCTTAAAAGACTATTGTATCCGCTTCTACCACCATCGCTGGCGGTGCGTTCCACACAAACACCACTCTTTGCTTTAAAACCTTAGCTCTGACATCTCCTCTGTACCTACTTCCAAGAAGCTTAACCTATTCCCCCTCGTGTTAGCCGTTTCAGCCCTTGGAAAAAGCCTCTGGCTATCCACACGACCGATGCCTCTCATCACCTTATCCACCTGCATGAATTTCCTGCATGATTTTCTCCGGCTGAACAAGACGATGAGTTCACTGTGGTTGTGACGTTCTTCAGGGCTCCGGACGAAGCTCGGGAAACAATGCTTAAAGTCTTAATATGTTAAAGTAGAAAAGTTCAGTAATCCACGGAATAAGTGAGTGGGAGAAGAGATTTGTAAATCCACACGAAAATGTAAAGAGAAGGCAATTACGAAGAATTCCACACACATTCCACGCTATGTAAATGAAATAATAGTCGCCGAAGATCGTATCTGTGGATTAGTTCCGAAATCCACTTAGAAATATCACCAGGTGACAGTCACAGGAATATCGTCTTCAAGTGGTTACCACAGAACACCCCGATTCCAAGTAAGGACCAACAAAAGTGATACCCCAGGATACTCCAGCAAAACCACACATAAGGATTATACGAAGTGACACTCAAACATCTGTTGTGCACTGCGTGCGGATGATCAACCCAATTTTTTGTGCATGGAAGAGCTCCAACAGTTTGTCCCTCTCTCTCTCTCTCTCTCTCTCTCTCTCTCTCTCTCTCTCTCTCTCACTCTTTCTCAGTCTGAAGCAGTCTGAGTCTCAGTCCCGCCTCATTCAGGCACTTCAAGCGACTCCCACAGTAAGCAAACCTGCGGTCTCGCAAAACAATGCGCCTCTAAAGTCTGACAGCAGTCTCCTTCTCTCTCTCTCTCTCTCTCTCTCTCTCTCTCTCTCTCTCTCTCTCTCTCTCTCTCTCTCTCTCTCTCTCTCTCTCTTCCCCTCCCTCTACCCTTCTTTCGCACTTAAAGCGACACTCACAGCAAGCGAACCTACGGTCTCGCAACACAATGCACCTCTGAAGTCTGACAGCAGACTAGCGAGTGAATCTTCGATGGAGCAGAGTCAGAAACCAAAGAGTTGCCAGCCTGAGCCAGGGCTTTGGGGCTCCAGAGAGAGTTGGGTCCCGAGTTTACGAGGAGGAGGAGGAATCAGACCAACAGGATATGGCTACAAAAGAAAGATCAGAAACATTTGGAAACTGGTTGTCCGGAAAAAAAGGGGATTAATATCTGCAAAATACTAGTGGAAATCAACAGATGAGGCAGAAAATGTGAAGAGGAATAAATAGACAAGGTTTAGGCCGAGCCCCTTCAGCATGTCTGGACTGTGTACTCCTCCGCTTAGTTGCTGCCTGAACTGCAGAGTTCCTCCAGCATTTTGTGTGTGTGCGTCTCTGTATTTCCAACAACTGCAGAATCTCCTGTGTTTTATAACTGCATTTTACTTTGGCATTAGATACATGTTGATATTGAGTATGGTGTTTATGGGAGCCGCTTTCTGCGTTAAAACAGCTGCTGATTTTAATACACACAGGAAAAAAAAATGAGGTATGGACAATGAACCGGTGCTTGCAGAAATGTTTAATGGCACCACAATTACCCATAATGCAGTGCGTTAAAAAGTTCGCCGGCCCTGAGGCACAGATGAAATGCGCAGGCGTCGGGCTGATGACGTCCCCGAGTATCACGCATGCGCACAGGACCCTGAAGGCCTTGAAAATGTCTGCTGCAGGTAAGAGTGATTCTCCGTGTTTTTGTCTTAAAAACCGACCGGGACATTTCCGGTGAAATCCGGACACCGTTACACGCAATCCCGGGACAGTCCTGCCCTCTTTCCTCTCTCTCAGCCCCACGATCCGTACACGGGCCCCGGGGAGCTTCCGGCTGATGAGGGAATGGGAACCGATGGATCTCTCAGACAGAGCTGAGCTCCAGCTATCGAAATGCAAGGATTAGGAACTCGGAGAAAGGGAACAAAATCTTTTGCATCAGCAGTTGAGAAAATCACCTTTGTTCTACCTCCAATCACAAAGAAGAGGAAATCTGCAGATGCTGGAAATCCAAGCAACTCACGCAAAATGCCGGCAAAACTCAGCATTAGTACTCCTTTCCATAGATGCTGCCTGGCCTGCTGAGTTTCTCCAGCATTTTGTGTGTGTTGCTTGTTCCACCTCACTTTGTCCTGGACTTTTCTACCGGTGAGGACATGTTTTGTACCATTCTCTCTGGGAAGATAATGATATCAAACACCTTTGCCCTGGGCAACAAGTAACTTTCACATCAGAAATGTGCCAGACTCCAGGGAGACAGACTACTGCCCTTCCCTTCATATTCATTGTCATTGCCATCACCGAGTTCATCACCGTCAGTCATCTAGAGAGGGCTCAGGGGAAATATTTATGTACAACACAGAAACTGGTGTTACCTGTGTGTACTGTGGTGATGCAAACGTTGCTGGAGAATTTGCAAATGGGGAGAAGTGGAGTGAAATCTGGAAATCTGACTTTTTAAAGCGTCATTTAGCAAGCAAGTCACATATGGACAGTGTGCAAAAGCTCTGGCGAGAAAATCCTTCGTAACCCACTATAGGCCTGCTACATAGGTTGTGTGAGAGAGCAGATGAACTCGATCAAACCCAGAGGAGATCAACATTTTTATCGACATTGATTTGCTAGCTGTGAAAATGAATACCTCTCTGTATAAAATTCACTGTGCACATGTTGTCATTGGGTAATAGAATGCACAGTACATGATTTATGTGCACAGTTGTCATTACAAATTAGAGGGGACATTGGTGGGAAGGTGGTGAGACCTCCAGTGTCCCTGATGCCCTCACCTGCAAGATGTGCCTCCAGCTGCAGCTTGTAACCCTGCACTTTAAGGAGTTGGGACTGGAAATGGATGAATTCCAGACCATCCAGGAGTTGGAGGGGGTGATAGCTATGACAGGAAGAGAGGTGAGTTACACCCAAGGTGCAGGACACAGGAAACTGGATGAGAATCAGGAAGGGGAATGAGGTTAAATAGCATCACAAAGTACTCTAGTGGCCATCCCCCACAACAACAGGTGGAACACTTTAGAAACTATTAGGGGGGATTACCTGGCAGAGGAAAGTCAAAGGAGTGATAGGGGATTCATTAGTTAGGGGAACAGAACAGTAAGGGGACTAATATCCTAGTGGTACGGCTGCGAGAGCAAGTGTGGTGGAGGGGGGTGCTGATGTGGTTAAAATGAATTGTAGGGGGAATGGGAGCAGAATGACAGGACTGATAGTGGAGAGGGTGAATTGAATTGACTTTCTTACATACATCCTTCATGTGCATGAAGAGTAGAAGTCTTTATGTTACATCTCCATCTAAATGTGCGCTGTAATTTATAGTAATTTATAATAAATAGTTTGTGCATAGAACAGTCAGTATAACATAGATATGCAATTGTATTAGCATGAATTAATCAGTCTGATAGCCTGGTAGAAGATGGTGTCCCGGAGCCTGTTGGTCTTTTTGCTGTGGTACAGTTTCCTGGATGGTAGCAGCAGGAACAGTTAGTGGTTGTGGTGAATTGGGTCCCCAATATCTTTTGGGCCCTTTTTCCGCACCTGTCTCTGTAAATGTCCTGAATAGTGGGAAGTTCACATCTACAGATGAACTGGGCTGTCTGCACCACTCTCTGCAGTTTCCTGAGATTAAGGGAAGTACAGTTCCCATACCAGGCAGTGATGCAGCCAGTCAGGATGCTCTGTAGAAAGTCCTTAGGATTCCGGGCCCCATCCCCAACTTCTTCAGCCATCTGAGGTGGAAGAGGTGCTGCTGTGCTCTTTTCACAACACAGCCGGTATGTACAGACAATCTGAGATGCCTGGTGATGTTTATGCTGAGGAACTTAAAGCTGTTCACCCTCTCAACCGCAGATCCATTGATGTCAAGAGGGGTTAGAGTGTCTCCATTCCTCCTGTCATCCACAACCGGCTCCTTTGTTTTTGTGACAATGAGGGGGAGTTTGTTTTCTTGACACCAGTCAGATGTTGTTCAGACCTCAGACAGAATCAGCAATCACATGGTTGAGCATGGTGCAATGAATGTGCTGAGCTGTGTATATCACAATGCAAGAAGCATCGGAGGAAAGCCAGATGAGCTCAGGAAAGGGAATTATGATATTGTGGCCGTTATTGGGGCTTGTTTACACACAACAGTCTGAGGGATTTAGAGATATTTGTAGAGAGATTGCAGACCATGCCAAGAAAAAAAGGTTGTTCCAGTAAGTGATTTTAACTTTCCATATATTGACTGGGACTCCCATACTGTAAAAGGATTAGATGGGGTAAAGTTTGACAAATGTGCCCTTAATCAGTACGTAGAATTCCTGATGTAGAAGTGTGCAATAAGCTGTTAGGAAATGATCCAGGGTGGTGACAAAATTTGTGATCATAATGCCATGAGATTCAAAGTAAATATGGAAAAAGAGAGGTCTGGACCACGGGTTGAGATTCTAAATTGGAGAAAGGTCAATTTTGATGGTATCAGAAACATCTGACAAGTGTGGTTTGGGACAGGTTGTTTCCTGCCAAAGGAGTACCTGTAAGTGAGAGGCCTTCAGATGTGAATTTTTGAGGATGTAGAGTTTGTATGTGCCTGCCAAAATGAATGGTAACTGGACCAGGGAACCTTGCTTTTGAAGAGAAATTGAAGCCTCGTATATTTTGTTCCTCTAAATGCCTCAGATTTTTAGGTGCTACCGAGACCTATTAACGACAACAAATCATGATTCCGCACACTGAGCTCATCTGACCTTTTTTGTTGTCTTCTTTTGGTTTCTCAAAGCTTCCGAATAGTTTTTGTTCTTTTGTTTGCCTGCTCTTTTAGACATTTCTGTTGGCTTTGGCTTCTCATTTTAGCCACAGTTGTGTCCTCCTGTCTTTCTATTGCTTCCAATTCTGTGGAATCACTCAGGTCCTGAATTGCTCCAGAAACTCCAGCCACTGCAGCTCAATTGTCACTCCCACCCTTTCCCTTCCAAGCAAGTTTGGCCAGCTTCTCTGCCATAGAAACACAGAGAAGTTCAGTGAAGAAACAGGCTCTTAGGCCCAGCTAGTCAATGCCAAAAAAGCATTTAAACTTGCAGTGCGATCTGGACCAGCTGGCAAAATGGTTTGAGAAATGGAAAATGGAATTTAATGCAGACAAGTGTGAGTTGTTGCACTTTGGTATGAACTTTATTCCTTGGAATGTAGAAGATTGAGGGGAGATTTGATTGTGATCGAGGGGCAGAGATAGTGTAAATGCAAGTTGGCTTTCTCCACTGAGATTGGGTGGGACTACAACCAGAGGCCTTGGGTTAAGGGTGAAAGTTAAAATGTTAAGGGTAACATGAGGGGAAACTTCTTCACACAGATAGTCATCTGGGTGCGGAATGAGCAGCCAGCACAAGTGGTGCATGCGAGCTCGATTTCAACATTTAAGAGGTTTGTGTAGGTACCTGGATGGTAGGGGTGTGGGAGAGGGCAGATTAAATAGTTCAACACAGACTAGATGGCCCAAAGTGCCTGTTTCTGTGTTGCAATTTTCTATTACTGTGACAATAATACAAAAATTCAGTCTACGTCCTTCTAACAGCTGTGCGGACCAACCATTCATATCAGCAGGAATTTTTTTATATGGCGTTAAAACTGTGGCACTTGAAGTTAATAATACAT